>NC_057803.1:357184889-357373838 GCF_018294505.1 Triticum aestivum
AATTCAAGACAAGATTTGTTTGCTCACATCTCTGCAAAACTCGATCAAGATTGCTTAAACAATCATCAAAAGAGTTCACATAAACAGAAAAGTCATCCATGAAAACCTCAACAATCTTTTCACAAAAGTCATAGAATATAGCAGTCATACATCCTTGAAAGGTAACTGGTGCATTGCATAAACCAAAAGGCATACGTCTATAAGCATAAGTTCCAAAGTGACAAGTGAAAGTGGTCTTTTCTTTATTAGGTTGAGAAACAGGTGTTTGTGAAAAACCAAAATATCCATCAAGGAAGCAAAAATGTGTGTGCTTAGATAATCTTTTTAGCATTTGATCGATAAAAGGCAGAGGGTAATGATCTTTTCTAGTTGCTTTGTTTAATTTTTGAAAATCAATTACCATTCTATAGCCTATAACAATTCTTTGTGGAATAAGTTCATTCTTATCATTAGGAACAACAGTAATACCTCCTTTCTTAGGGACACAATGAACATGAGTTACCCATCTACTATCAGCTATAGGATAGATTATACCTGCTTCTAGAAGTTTTAATATTTCCGTTATTACCACTTCTTTCATCTTTGGATTTAACCTGCATTGGTGAACAACAACGGGTTTAGCATCAGGTTCCATATTATTCTTTTGATCACATAGAGTGGGACTAATGGCCTTTAAATCATCAAGAGTATATCCAATAGCAGCACGATGCTTCCTTAGAACTTTCAATAATCTTTCTTCTTCATGTTCTGAAAGGATAGAATAAATAATAACATGATATATCTTCTTCTCATCAAGATAAGCATATTTCAAAGTGTGTGGCAATTGTTTTAATTCAAACATAGGATCACCTTTAGGTGGACGAGGACCTCCTAGAGTTTCAATAGGCAAATTGTGTTTAAGAAGAGGATGTTGTTCAAAGAAAATCTTATCTATTTCATTTCTTTCATGCATATGTAAATCATTTTCATGGTCTAGCGGATATTTTTCTAGAGGATCTGTAAGAGGCATAGCAATAGAAGCAAGACCAATTATTTCATCCTTACTAGGCAATTATTTTTCATGAAGCTTTCTACTAAACTTGGAAAAATTAAACTCACGACACTCATCACCAAAGCTGACACCGACAGTTTGTTTCTCACAATCTATTTTAGCATTAATGGTGTTCAAAAAAGTCCATATTTAGTGCTAAACTAATGAAAAGCATCGGTATTCATAAAAGATATAACACAATCATACTTAAGCTTAATACCTGACTCTTTACCTTCGTCGAGCTCCCAATCTTCAGATTTGCATTTAATTCTTTCCAAAAGATCCCACCGGAATTCAATAGTCTTCTTCATAAAAGAACCTACACAAGAAGTATCGAGCATGGATTGATCATCACAAGAAAGCCGAGCATAGAAGTTCTAAATAATAATTTCTCTTGAGAGCTCATGATTGGGGCATGAATATAGCATTGAACTAAGCCTCCCCCAAGCTAGAGCAATAATTTCTCTTGAGAGCTCATGATTGGGGCATGAATATATGTAATTCCGATCATGATGAATTAGATGCATAGGATAATTTTTTTGGTGAAACTCCAATTTCATTTTATTCCAATTCCAAGATCCAATATCATCGCATAGCTTATACCATGCCAATTATTTTCCCTTCAAAGATAAAGGGAAAACCTTCTTCTCAACTTCATCTCCGGGTAAACCTGCAAGCTTAAACAATCCACAAATTTCTTCCACATATATCAAGTGCATATCAGGATGTTCAGTTCCATCTCCTACATAAGGATTAGCTAGCAGTTGTTCTATCATACCCAAAGGAATTTCATATTCAATATTTTCAGTAGGTGCAGTAGGTTGAGGGGTAATGAATTGTGGTTCCGGTCGAGGTGAAGATACCCCAAACAAACCCCTCAAAGGATTGTTTTCCATAGTAACAAGTGACAATAAATTTCAGCAGGTAGTAATAATTTTTCCTTAGCAAGAGCGCTTCACTCCTCGGTGATGGCGCCAGAAAATGGCCTTGATGACCCACAAGTATATGGGATCAATTGTAGCCTTTTCGATAAGTAAGAGTGTCGAACCCAACGAGTAGCAGAAGGAAATGACAAGTGGTTTTCAGCAAGGTAATGTCTGGAAGTGCTAAAATTGTAAGTAACAGAGTAGTTTGACAACAAGATAATTTGTAGAGAGCAAGTAATGATAATAGTAACAAAAGTGCAGCAAGGTAGCCCAATCCTTTTGAGGCAAAGGACAGGCCAAAACAACCTCTTATAATAAGCAAAGCGTTCCTGAGGGTACACGGGAATTTCAGCTAGTCACTTTCATCATGTTGATTCGATTCATGTTCGCTACTTTGATAACTTGATATGTGGGTGGACCGGTGCTTAGGTGATGTTCTTATTTGAACAAACCTACTACTTATGATTAACCCCCTCACAAGCATTCACAACTACAATAAAAGTATTAAGAATAAATTCTAACCATAATACTAAACTTTTGGATCCAATCGGTCCCTTACGGAATAGCACTAGGGTTTAAACATCTGTCACTCTTGCAACCCATCATCTAATAAATACTCCGCAATGCATGCCCTTAGGCGCAAATTTGGTGAAGTGTCATGTAGTCGATGTTCACATGACACCACTAAGGGAATCACAACATACATACTATCAAAATATCGAAAACATATCAAGTTCACATGATTACTTGCAACATGATTTCTCCCATGACCTCAAGAACAAAAGTAACTACTCACAAATGATAAACATGCTCAAGATCAGAGGGGTATTAAATAGCATATTGGATCTGAACATATAATCTTCCACCAAATAAACCATATAATAATCAACTACAAGATGTAATCAACACTAGTAGTCACCCACAAGCACCAATCTATAGTTCCGGTACAAAGATTGAACACAAGAGATGAACTAGGGTTTGAGAGGAGATGGTGTTGTTTAAGATGTTGATGGAGATTGCCCTCCCCAAGATGGGAAAGTTGTGGGTGATGATGATGACGATGATTTCCCCCTCCGGGAGGGAAGTTCCCCGGCGGAATTGCTCCGCTGGAGGTTAAAAGTGCTCCTACCCAAGTTCCGTATTGAGACGGCAGTGCTCCATTCCCAAAGTCCTCTCCTTATTTTCTCTAGGTCAAAATGACTTATATACCAGAAGATGGGCACAAGAGGTGGGCCGAGGAGGGCAGAACCCACGAGGGCGCGCCTGGGCTCCCTGGCGTGCCCGGGTGGGTTGTGCCCACCTGGTGGGTCCCCGCTGGTACTTATTGGCTCCAATATTTCTTATATATTCCATAAAGATCCCATAAATTTTCAGCTCATTTGGAGTTGTGCAGAATAGGTAGCTCGCGTAGCTTTTTCAGGTCCAGATTTCCAGCTGCCGGTATTCTCCCTCTTTGTGTGTACCTTGCATATTATGAGAGAAAAAGGCATTAGAGTTACTCCGAAAAGCATTATTATGCATGAAAACATTATAAATAACAGTAGGTAAACATGATGCAAAATGGACGTATCACGTCCCCAATGTCGCACTACGCGGCCAAGCTGTGGGCGAACAGCCCGCCGGGGGAGCTCAAAGGCAGGACCGATGCCGTCAAGGTGGAAATGGAGGTGACAAGAAGCAAGGATCCTAGCGACGTCGTCGTGCATGGGCTGGCCTTCTTCGCAGTTCCGCCCAAGCTGTTGGTCAGGGCTGGGTTGTCGAGGATGGTGTCCCTCCGCATTCAGATTGACAAGCTCACCTCCTAAATGATTCTACAGTGCCTTTTGTTCATCTTAATAATATGCTAATATAGGGGTTAGCTTGGTCTCCTTTAGCTTAAGAGATGGTGTATTTTGGTGGCGATGCAGCAATCACTTTGACATCAGATCAATAGTTAAAGTAATTACCAACAGTCGAATGGATATTTTGTGTCTGTTGGATATAAAGATCCTTTGGGTGAGATGTATAACAACTTATATGCTTGTTTGTTCAGGAAGTGTTGCATACTTGTGCGAGTTGACGCGACACATCAAAGTAGTACTACTACTAGTAGTACTCCCTCTGATCCTAATTTCTCTATGCATAAGTCAAGGCGCACATACCAAGGAGGGCCTGGTTTTGTCTATACTTGGACAACTCACCTGACTGCGCACTAGGCAGACGAAGCTCGTGTCGTCTTCGTGCTGTGTACAGCCCGCACATTAACCAAAACCTCGCGCCTCTAGTTTAGCCTCCGTGTTTTAAACTTCTCAATCTCAAGGCCAAGGAGCAACGGGAACCTATGATAGAGCCAATTGGATGGTTGAGAACACTACAATTAGTAGCTAAAGATGCATGTGTGAGAGAGAACGAGTGCGCGCGTGCACCTCTTCTCTTCATGTATAACGTACTAAACTCAGAGTACAAGTGTATGTGGGTGGCATCGACCTTGGGAGCTAGAGATGGTGCATGCGAGAAGTCCCGAGAGACTAGGTGTGTGTGTGGGAAAGAGGGAGAGAGATGATATGTATTGATGTAATGCGTGTGAAAAAAGACTAGTCTATAGCTCGCCACAAGGCTATTCCTGTCGAATGCCCCAATAACCGTAAGATATGTATCCGACGGTGCCAGATATTACATGTACACAATAGTAGTAAAAGAAGTACCATGGCATATTGCAAAACTGCTACACCACGGCCGAGAACACGTGCCCACGTTACGCCATTCGGGAATAGTGCCGCAATTCGAAACTAGAACCGTCAATAAATTTTGAGCTTGCGTCTTGTCACATTCCAAATTACTACCACGCTATATTTAATTGCAAACCTGTTCACACCGATCACAATCTAAATGGTTTCGCACTTAGGAGCGTACTATTACTCGGTTATAAATACTACTATGCCAAGATGACTGCACATTCCTCGTCAACTCCTCATCCACAAAAACAAAAAAGTCATTCAGCATCGTTCCCTTGCATCTGCCATGGCCAGGTGAGTTCTGGGTCGAGAGATTACCACCAGGGAGAGGCGAGCATGGAAGCGGAAGCACGAGAGATGTCCCGCCTCACCGCGAAAGCAGCCGACATGACCCACTGCATGGAAGTAGTAGCACAGAGGTCCCGCCATGCCACCGAAGCAGCACAGAGGTCCCGCCACACTGTCCATGCAGCAGACTGGTCCGGCCGTGCCGCAGAAGTAGCAGAGATGTCCCGTCATGCCACGAGTGCAGCAGAGATGTCTTGCCGCACCGTGGCAGCCTGGGAAAATGTCTCACGGGCAGGTGACAACTCTTAAAGGCGCATGCATGTGATCGTCCATAGCCAGATGGAGTAGATCTCTGGCTGGGCGAGGTTGCAGGACGACATGAAGGCCTCGTTTGAGCAAGCTACCGGCGTCTTCCGGCAACTATGGGAGGGCAATGCGAAGCTACGGGCCGGAAGGATGAAGCAGGCGGAGGAGACCACTGCCTTGTTGAAGAGGACCGGCGTCATCGTCAAGAAACTTATGGACGAGAATGCCATGCTCCGCATCGAGCGTGAAAGGCTGGTGAAGGAATCTGTGGATGCTGCCAAGCAGCGTATCAAGGACATGAAATAGATGAAAGAGATCATCGCCGCTCGCCACGAGAACTAGTCTCCGTGACCTGCAGCGCATCAAGAAAGTAGAGATCAATGAGCCAGATCGTTGTATGCGTCTTCCTTCTTCTTTTTCCCTTGTGTATTTCGGGCATAGCCGCATGTGGCTTTTTAATTATCTTCCTAATTATGTAAGACAATTATTATCCACTGTTGTCGTCCTTATATATTCATCAGTCTTGCTATAAGTTTCAGTAAATGCTATATAGGTCCGTCGGATCTTACATCAAGATCCCTTCAAGTTTTATTTTTTCTCTCTTAAATCTCAGTCGAGTGAGACATAGCCATGACATTAAACAGGGGCTCGGGCGCCATTAATGGAGACCTTGGGAGAGAGGTGGGGGCAGATGGAGGTCAAAGGGCTCTCCTCCCGATAAGCACGCGCAGGGGTATGATCGCACGCCTCCCGTACTCAAATAGCTACCATGCACGGTGCCTCCTAGCTAATAAAAAAAGGGACACGTGGCGGCACGTAAATGGTAAGTAGAACGCCCACGGTTTCAATGATACTTGTGTTTCCGATTGTAACGTGACAGCACTTGTTCCAAAATGACTTTGTTGATTGTTAATGTGTGTGCCTTCGCAAATCGAACAGCAAAATTACCACAGTATGTTGGTGCCATGTCATGACAGCAAGCTAACTTTCATGATTTTCATGCATGTTTTGGATTTACAGGAATTAAAAAACCAAGTTTCTTAATGTTTCCAGCCGAGCTACGACGCCTAGATGTTTGAATTCCATTCCCATTTCTTGCATGGGACCTAGAAATTTACCCGAGGACACACATGTGATTTTTCAACCAACTTTGTTGCACTGGAGCATGTGCTTGTAGTTCAAATTTGAATTATGCACATTAAATGAATTGACACTCAAAGGTGACACGTTCACTCTCAGAACCACGAGCCTTGTTGAGAGAAGCTACGGTTTGCAAGAATCTTATACAAAAATTTGTTCCAATTCGGCCAATTTTTTTACCACAGCATGTTAGTACCATGACATGACACCATGCCTTGTTTCATGACTTTCAGGCGTGTTTTGGCTTTAAAAGAATTTAAAAACCAAGTTTCTCAATTTTCTCGGCTGAACCAAGTTTCTCAAGTTTCGTTCGTGCTGCTGCTCTGCTCTACTATTGCTGTCGGTCACGCTGCTGCTCCGCTCTTGCTCTCGTTTATGCTTCTGATCTGCTCTTGCTCTCGCTCGCACTGCTGCTGCTGCTATTGCACGACCTCCAACAACTACAAAAGTTGCTGCTTTAGCACACACTCGCCGTGCTATTGCATGAGTTGCTCTCTGCTAGTGTATTCCCTGCTCGAGTGGCTACTGATTTAGATCGCTGCTTCTCTGCTACTAGTGCTCGATTGTCCTAAACTTCTATTGCAATGCTCTGCTACTAGTTTAATTAGTTTCGATAGTAAAATTTAGTTTCACCCTAAACTTCATATTAACGTTGTGTGTCTTGTCCTATTTCTGCCTCACTGCTGTACACCTCACCAGAGCTGCTCCAACGACGGAACCGTCCATCATAGTGGAGCAGTACCCTAGGCGCCGTTTCTAGAGGCCTCAGATCTTCTTCCCCACCTCTGGCAGTCACACCAGCATCACCATTCTCCACGTCCTTTTCAAATTAATATCGACTTGGACGTCCTTTTCAAATTAATATGCATGAAGAACATGACTAATTGCATTACTAGCATAATAAGATTCTTATTTTTTCGTTTTCACGTGGTTTGACTTTAATTTGACCATGTTTCTCCATTCCTATGTTCTTCCAATTCATGTGAACCAAACACCCAGGTTGACAGAAATCCTATGTTTGCAAATGCTCTGTTTTGCACGTGCATTCCTATCATATTCCTGTGTTTTTCCCGTCCCTGCGTTTATAGAATCCTCCAATTCTAAGGAGCCCTTACAGATTTAGTGCATTTTCAGATAGGTGTCAAAGAAAACTTTGTGTGTTACGTCCTGTTGATGCCATGCCGTCATCCACCCCACCTGAGGTGCACCATCGACGGAAGAGTTCACTGCAGCAGAGATCCCCCCTGTAGACTTTCTTTCGCCGCCTCAGATCATCTTCCCTGTTGCTTGCAGCCACGCCAACTACATTACCATCATCGACTGAGCAGATGAACCTGAGGACTACGCAGTTCCGAAAGAGAGGTCGCACTCTTTCGTGTCTGCTTACATTATACATCGGTTTTTATTACCTGCTACTTTATCGTATTGTTCACCTCTTAGACACCGAGTTAGGTCCAAACTAATGTTCAAACTTAAGTTTTAAAATGCCTATGGAGCACATATCGAGGCAGCAACGTATAGTATCTGTCTACTATCTGGTTCATTTGGGGTCTTTTATGTGGTTCATGTTGGGTGGGCAACAAACAGTAGATGATCCATCGTATATCTTTTTAAACTGAAGCTATAATCTACCAGCTATCATTAGTTTTGGATCTATCCACTCATTTTCTACCATCTGTCTTAATTTCTGCATGCACCCATTAGGCCTTACATTATCTAACTATGTTTTTTATTATGCATGTCGGTTATTGTACACAATCATACTGAACATGTAGAAAAAAAGAGAAGACCGTTGCATGGGAATATATGTCATGTAGACGCCGCTCCATGGTGGGCGAAGTGCCCCCCTCCCGCCATTCCAGATTGTATTCCAGAGGAAGATAACTGTTCAGAGGGGGATCTAGAGGGAGCCAACCACTCCTATTTACCCCCTAAGGTGTTTGCTCCAACCTGGCATGCTGATGTTGGTCATATCATGCATATGGCGCCTCGCATTGCTTACATTATACATCTTATATGTCATCAGCTTAGTTTATATTTGCATTGTGTGAATGCCACTTGTTTGGTTTCTATATCATACTCCCACCCTTCCTAAATATTTGTCTTTTTAGAGATTTCAACAAGTGACTACATACAGAGCAAAATGAGTGAATCTACACTCTAAAATATGTCTATATACATCCGTATGTTGTAGTCCATTTGAAATCTCTAAAAAGACAAATATTTATGAATGGAGTGAGTATATGGGATTTATGCAATGCCATCTTCTTTATCCAGGCATCATATACGTGAATCATGCAATGCCATCATGTTTAGCCAGTCATCGTATATGTGAATTGTATTGTGCCATATTTTTTCATAATGTATTCCATTTGTCAACAATGTTTATACATTCATCTACTCTTCCTGTGAATTAGCCATTTGCGTCATTCATTGTAAAATCTAGAGTGAAAACAAGGTCTTCTGAGCAATCGGTGCTACCCATCGATGCAGATTTCTTGCTGGTTACAGATAGCTCCTCAGGGGAGGATTCAGAGACAGATGACGAGTCATATCCCCCATTGAGGTGCATGCTCTAACTTGGTAGGGTTATATTGCTCATATCATGCATTTGGTGTCTTGCATTGCCAGGCCATCTGCTTAGATTAGACATGCTTTGTGTGAATGCCTCCTATTTGCTTTCTATATCAGATATGTGAATTATGCAATGCCATGTTTTTCAGCTAGTTATCATATATGTGAATTATGCACCACCATGTAGCCAGGCATCATATATGTGAATTATCTCATGACATCCTTTTTTTCATTACGTATTCCATCTGTCGACAATCTGTGTATATTGAACTACTCTTCATGTGTATCAGACATTTGAGCCAGTTATGGAAAAATCAGGCGCGAAAACAAGGTCTTCAGAGCACGCAATGGTACCCGTTGAAGCATATATCTCGATGGTTATAGCTAGCTCCTCAGAGGAGGATTCAGAGACAGATGACCAGTCTTATATCCCACCTGAGGTGTATGATCTAATTTTCAACGTTTATATATCTCATATCATGCATATGGTGTCTTGTATTACTTAGTTTAGACATCATATGCACAATATTCAATTCCATCTGCTTAGTTTAGAGATCATACATGCGAGTACCCGCTGCTTAGTATATGAATCAATTATGTCAATTATATCATGCCATGTTGTCTACTTGTATACTTAGACAACATGTATGTGAATAATTTCATCCCAACCTATTTTAGAAAGACATTATATAGTTTTGTCATGTCATCCTGTCTAGATACTCATCATATGTTGAATTATGCCATTATATCATGTTAAGTTATCCATCATATATCTGAAACTGTGTCATGCTGTCCTGTTTAGTTAGCCATCATATCTATGAAATTATGTCATGTTATCTTGTTTGGTTAGACCACATATATGTGAATTACCACATCTACCTATCATCCCAATGTCTGTACGTTCAATTTATTTTCTTGTTTATCATCCATTTGAATTGGAGGGGTTATGGCATTATCTAAGGGAACGAAAACCCGTTCTTCACAAAAGACGGTGGTACCTGTCGATGCAGATAGAACCATGGTTGTACTGGCCCACGAACTAGCCCCACCACACATAATCGAGACTCTTCCAGATTGGACAGAGAACCGGCTAAAACCCATCTAACCTCAAACCCAGCGGAGAGTAACCCACTTCTAGTTGACACAACACCATGTCCATCATAGAGTACCCCACACGAGAAGTTTGTAAAGCAACCGCAGTGCCCAAAGCACGAAGAGCACCACAGCAAACCCAAACTCCACATTTAAAGCGGAAGAGCAACTGTTCTAAGGTCAGATTCTGTAGCTATGGTCCATACTCCTTTGTTGTTGCATCACTATATTTACTCATACCAACTACCTTCGAATTTGAAGGATCCAATTGGAACTCCAATGGCGCAATAGGTATGTTTTAAACCTATTTATTTAACTGGATTTATCTTCTAACTTCTTGCTCTATGTTGATTTCAGTTTCAATTGTATAAACAGTTATGTTCTCATGTGATGCAGATTACATGTGTTGCTAGTGCTATGTAGTTTCTCACACATATACTGTGTCTTAAAAATATATGATTAGAACTATGTCTCTATCTTGATTTGGCAACATAAACTAGAATGATATGGACAATACAGTGACCATAGTACATAGATATATGTTTGTTTCATGCTGTTATCCTGTCCACCCTTACTACTGAACCAATTTACCAAAATGAGTTTCGTATACTACATGCTAAACCTGCGATCTGTGTGCTTGTTTCTCTTGTAGAATGCAAACATAATATTGGAGAAGAGCACCCCACTATGCAATGGTAGAGAAAGTAATGCAGATAAGGTTCAAGATAGTGAGACAACTATGTTGGTCTCCAAGAAAGGTGATAAAACCGATCTTGTAGACACTCAGACAACCCAAAGTCCTACGTTAATGTAGTGTTCGAGTTACTCGCTAGTACCACTGGCACAAGCTCTTCGAACTCGCTGCCTGAATCACTTCGGCTTCTTCAGTCTCAGCTACAAGTTGAAAGGCATCACTCAGCTGTGCTGCGGCAGGAAGCTGAAGGACTGAGGAAGTCCCTGCAGAATTCAGATGCATACTTTCTGGTGCAACAACAAGCACTGGAGGATTTAAGCGCCAAACAAGAGAAAGTTAACAAGCTTGCTTAGCATCTTGCCAGCATTATGGGTACCCAGGATATTGTTTACTGAGCTCTTCTGAAGTGGTTTCAGTTCTGGACTTGTTTTGCTGCAGCGTTTATTTGCACTGGTCACCAACTTTGACAACCAGTGTATGTGATATGCTGCTTTGTTCCCTATATTTGCACTACAGGCCGTAGAAACAATGGGCCTTCTATGGGGTGTAGCATCAATGGGCCTTCTACAGGCGGTATGATCGATTGGCCAAACATGGGCCAATACCGGACCACGTTATGGGCCGTAAATGGGCTAGAGTGGGGATCGTCTGTTCATGGGCTGGCCATAATGGGTCGTTGTTAATCGACCGTATTTGATGACGTTATGAAAATGGCCCTACGGATTAATGAGACACAAACGGGCCGACAGTAACCATGGGCTGAATTTGGCCCATAAGCAGAAAAGGCCAGTAATGGGCCGTAAGTAACCGAATGCTGGAAATGAGTCGAAGAATAAATGGTGCCTGAGAAGGCCGGAAGATAACATGAGCTGGAAACAGCCCAATGGAATAATGGGCTGTTAATGGGTATAAACCGATAAACTGTTTATTACGGGCCAGTTTCACCACGTGCCGTTAATGGGCCAAGAGTTACAAAGGGCCTCATATGGGTCGAAAGACGTCATGGGCCATACATAGGCCGGAAGTTACAACGGGATGGAATCATATTGGATGGCCCAAATGAAGCTACTGGTCCTAATTTAGATAGGCCGTAGCGGGCTGTGAGTTAGTGGGCTGTAAATGGGCCATATGCGAACAAGCCGTTAAAAAGCTTTCCGTGGGCCGACTCGCTACCTTTTGACCAAGTCAAATGGGCCGGCATTTTCTCAGGAATGGGCCTTTGTTGGGCCGTGCCACGTGTTGATGTATCATAGGCGCCTTCTATCCAATGAGTGGATGACATTGTCCCAACGGTGAGCCGACACGTGGTTCCTCTAGCCATTGAGAATTTTACACGTGGAAAATCCCCATTGGTCCGGGGTGTTAACAGGTTATCTAATCCAAACTGGAACCCGATAGCTAAACAGTGACCCGTTACGGTGGATGCCACATCCTGGTTACCCTTGACGAAAGCAATTCTATGACGCGTGATTTATCATCATGGAAGTGGGCACTTCTGTGGTGATAATTTTGGTAATGTCATGGAACACTTCTACGGCAGCACAGGTATGACTATCTTCATTCTGTCATAAAATCATCATGGATGTACATGCATGACAGAAAGCATGACCTACTGTGACAAACATGTATCATCACGGAAGTGTATTTTGTTGTAGTGTGTGATGCTGCAAGCAACACATGAAGTATGATCCACAATATTCATGCTCATGGTTTGGGGGTTCTCAAAATAGAAGGATATAACCTTGAAAGCATGTCCTCGTGCGTCCTTCACAATGACGAAACACAAGTAAGTGCGATGTAGAAGCGAGTCGGGGTAGAATGTATGAGGCTCATTCTCAAGAGCTCGAATGGTCAACTCACGTGAAGTGGAAGTCGACACGAAGTCCAAGTATCCTACACATGCATACAACAAAAGAAAGAACGTATGTACATGGTAGATAAACACATAATCCATCATGATCGTTCTCTTCTTTTGCACATAACCATTAGAAGCACAAGTGCATGAATAATATGATGCAACAATGGCAATATTCATGACACTAGGTATATGGTGCAAATAAGACAAGCATGCTTCACAAGTAATATGTCAAAATCTCCAAATATATGTGAGAATGCTCTGGGGGGAAATCTCATTATTAAGACTAAAGGCATTCTTGCACTCAATACATTGCAATTCATCTAGCATGAGAGAGGCAACATATGGAGATATATGACAAGAAGCAATAGAATCATGTGCAAAGCATGGCAATGGTTGTCATGAACCGCATGAAATGATCAAGTATAAATCAATGGTGATGAAACATAAGCAAGCATATCAATCATCTCACGCAAACTAGTGGAGCAAAGATGCAACACACTAGGGGAAATCATGGGAATCATGTCACATGAGCAAATAGTGGATATAGGCAATGCACATGACATATCGCAAGCATGAACACAGAGCAAGATCACAGTATCATCATAGGAATGGGTCATAAATGGAACTTGGCGAGAACAAGAGATATCTCCACCAAGCATGCAAATACACATACAAGTATGAGAATCAATCGCAGACTAAGGCATAGCCTAGTGGTCGGAAGGGGCTGATGCCTTCCCACCCACCCAGGTTCAAGGCATGGTAATTGCAATTTGGGTTTGTTGCATCAATTATACTGTATGGGGTTCCCTTATAGTCTTTCTATCAAAAAAAGTATGAGAATCAATCATCAAGTGTAATGCAAAGCATAGGCCACAAATGCATGGCAAAGGCATAGGAATGGGCATATCATGCAAAGTGAACATGGCAATATGGGAGAATGATACATAATGGACAATAACCCATAACCATGTGAGGGCCATGTAGAAGAAATGTGTGAAGTCTTTGCGTGAAGGGAATGGTGGTAAGGACAATCCACTGGATCCCAAATCATCTTTGCTCTTTAGAGCTCATTTTGTCAACTCATCGGATTGTGAGGTTGAGAAGTAAGCATTGGTACCTACACAACAAATAGGCAAACAAAACTGTAACATCCCAAAATCCTAAATTTTGGAATGTTACAAATAAATAGATAGATTTGACTGATTGTTTGATTGATTGTCTGAAAGTGAGTGAATTCGAAACTTTTTGAAAGTTAAATGAGAGGGAATAAAAGGACTTTCCCAAACTTTCATATTTGCTTTCTGATCTCCATGAATTCAAATTCTTTTCAAATACAAAACCCTTGAGCGAAGATGATATGAGTTCTTCCATTTAAATTAAATGAAAGGGTATTTGAAAATAATTGGATTTCATTTGGAAATATTTCAATTCATAAACTTCATGCAGCTCAATGATTTTCATGAGAGAAGATAAAATGACTTCTTCAAATTATATGAAATATGAGTTGGGAGTTTCAAAGAATTAAATTCAGAGTTCTTTTGAATTTATTTTCAATTTGGAGTTATTTGAGTTTTATTCAAATTATTTTTCTCCAAAAATAAAATATATGGAAATTAGGGTAACATGATTCCCTACAACAGAAAATTGGAGAGAAATAAATTTGAAATCATTTTGATATTTCTAAAATGATTTTTATTGGATTTTATTAGACCAGTAGCATTCTTTGAATTATCTGAATTTGTGTGAATTTTATTTAATGCCAGGAAAATGTTCATCTTGTAGAAAATCTTTTTCTGAAATTTTGATATATAATATGCCTATATAAAGTTTTATTTTATTTTCGTTTTTCAGTTTATCGCACTCTGTTAAAAAAAACTGCGTGCGCGCCTGAAACTAACTGTCGCCTACGTACGCATCATAGTACCAGCGAGCACCCTTTTTTTCTATATCCTATATGGGCCAGGCCTAGCCAGCCTTTTTTTCTTCTTCTTAGGCCGAATTTTGCAAAAAAAAAAAGAACTGCATCGCAGCGTGCGCGCGGCCGGCCAAAGGCCTTTAGGACCATCCGCCTCTTTTCTTCTCTGTTTCGTATATTTTCGTCTATGTTTAGTCCCACATTGCCTAGCCTTTGACCCCTAAGCCTCTTTTCCACCAATAAATATAGACCCATAGAGCCTCCAAAAATCATCCGATTCGGGTTAAATGAATATTTTGGTTTTACTAGATCCATTTAAGAAAAATATTTTTCTCCTCTCCGGCACGACTTCTGGAAGTTGTCTCCTCTCTCCAAAGTCGTCTTTTCTCTGCCTTATAAAGGTATCTTTCTTTCTTTTTTTTCTCTTCATACTTCCTTAGTTTATTATTTTTAGACTAATATGATAGAATAATTAGATTATTAATTAGTCTACATATTTATACGTTAGACCTTAGCCGTACCTATCTTTTTCTTTCGTAAAACAGCTTGGCCCTGATTTTTCAAATAGCCATAACTTTTCACTCGTTTATCCAAATTAGATGAAAGCAACGCCTATAGCTTCGTCTTGTTTTCACCTATCCAGTGAACCTGTCACATCAACTTTTTGAAATTTTCAAATTTCGAATTTTGTTCAGATTTATATTCAAACTTCTTTTGAACATAACTTGAGTTTCGTAGCTCCGTTTGAGTTGATTCTTTTTGCAAATCGAAGCTCTTGACCTAAACTTTCTCATAAGGCCAAATTCATATAATTTTGGTACTGTTAGAAATTGTTTTATGTTGCAAGAGCTATTTGCTTGGTTTTGGTGTTTTTCGAATCAACTTCTTCGATCTTTCTGATCTTTTGAGTGATTGCTTATGTATGGTTACTATTGCTTGCTTACAATAGATTGACCGGAGTGTGACGAGTAGATCTAGAAAGATTTTTGAGTGCGAATCATCTTCATCAACATTGCAGGAAAGTTCACACTTTGATCATATTCATTTTCATACCCAGTTTTTATGCATTAGATCAAACCTCAAACATTGCATGATTAGGATCTAATTAAATTGTGGGTATTGAGAAGTAGTTGATGAGGTAGTACCTATTACCTGTTTATTATCAAACCCTTGGGAGTTACTATTACGTTATGCTTATAGTGCCATGCTATGCTCGTAGACGTGGATTGGGTTTTGAGAGTATTCATGACAGATGTGAGAATGTTAATTAATGGTATACTTAAGGTGGCAACTTAAACACACATCTGGGTGGATTGAGGCACCTGGTTATTCTAGGATTGCCGGTCTAGGCACTTGGGTAGACCAGGATTGCCTGTTTTTTTATGGACCGCCACCCAGGCTCAAAGGGATCATGAGATTTTTCATGCTAGAAACTTCCGTGTGCAGCCACAAGCTATTATGGGCTCTAGCATAGTTGACTAAGTCGTGCGAACTCTTACAGTGGTAGACTAGCAGATGTAGGGGATGTAGGTGGTACGGTCTACCCGATCGTAAGGTGCTAGCACTTCTGAAAGACTATGTCTCGGTCATCCGTTTCTCAAACACCATGCAGTGCGAGATATCCAACAGAGGAGATCGAGTCTTGTGGGGAAAAGTGTGCAAACCTCTGCAGAGTTTATAAACTAATCATGTGTAACACCCCGGATATGACTTTCCCAATATGTATTCCAACTCTTGCCATTTCCGGCCTTAAGTTATTTTATTTTCTCGGGTTCGGGTCTTTGTCTCCGTGTCTTGTTATCGTTGTCATGCATCTCATATCATGTCATCATGTGCATTGCATTTGCATACGTGTTCATCTCATGCATTCAAGCATTTTCCCCATTGTCCGTTTTGCATTCCGGCGCTTCGTTCTCCTCCGGTGGTCATTTTTACCTTTCTTTCGTGTGTGGGGATTAAACATTTCCGGATTGGACCGAGACTTGCCTAGCGGCCTTGGTTTACTACATTTTCACTGATCACAAGAGTCTCAAGTACATCTTCACTCAGCCTAATCTCAACCTCAGGCAAACTGGATGGGTCGAAATGATTCAAGAGTATAATCCGAGTATTGAGTATACTCCAGGCAAGGCCACTGTGATTGCTGACGCATTGAGCAGGAAGGCTTATTGCAACTGTCTGATTCTCAAGCCTTATCAACCCGAGCTTTGTGAAGCTTTCTGCAAACTTAATCTGTAAGTTGTTCCTCAAGGTTTCCTCGCCAACCTTCAAGTCTCTCCTACCTTGGAAGACCAGATTAGCCAAGCTCAGCTTCTTGATGCTATGGTGAAAAAGGTGAAGATTGGGATTGCCAAGAGTCAACCCAAGTACAAGTGCTATCGCCTTGATGACAAGGATACTCTCTTCTTCGAGGATCGTATTGTTGTATCCAAAGGTGACCTCCGTAAAGTGATCATGAACGAGGCTCACAATTCCCTCCTCTCCATCCACCCTGGGAGGACGAGGATGTATCAGGACCTCAAAGCAGACTTATTGGTGGACTCGAATGAAGCGCGAGATTGCTCAATTCGTGAATGAGTGTGATGTCTGCAGAAGAGTGAAGGCAGAACACCAAAGGCCAGCTGGTCTCCTCCAACCTCTTGCCATTCCAGAATGGAAGTTTGACCACATTGAGATGGACTTCGTGACTGGGTTTCCAAAGTCCAAGCGTGGCAATGGTGCTATAATTGTTGTCATCGACAAACTCACTAAAGTGGCTCACTTTCTGCCTATCAAAGAGTCAATCACTGCAGCTCAATTGGCGGAACTCTATACCTCTTGAATTGTCTCTCTGCACGGTATTCCTCAAGTGATATCTTCAGACCGTGGCATCATCTTTACCTCCAAGTTTTTGGGATTCTTTTCAGAAGGCCATGGGCACCAACATCCACTTCAGCACAGCTTTCCATCCTCAAACTAGCGGTCAAGTCGAGCGTGTCAACCAGATTCTTGAAGATATGCTCAGGGCTTGTGTGATCTCCTTCGGCATGAAGTGGGAGGATTGTCTTCCTTATGCTGAATTCTCCTACAACAATAGTTTTCAAGCAAGTTCGGGCAAGGCCCCATTTGAAATCATGTATGGCAGGAAGTGCCGTACCCCTCTCAACTGGGCTGAAACCGGTGAACGTCAGCTGCTGGGTAATGACTTAATCACAAAGGCAGAGGAAATGTGCAAAGTCATTCGAGATAACCTCAAAGTAGCCCAATCCTGCCAGAAGAGCTACTATGATAGTAAGCACCGTGATTTGGCTTTCGAGATCGGAGATCATGTTTACCTCTGTGTCTCTCCTATGAAAGGTACTCGTCGCTTCGGTATCAAAGGGAAGCTTGCCCCCAGATACGTGGGACCTTTCAAGATTGTCAGCAAGAGAGGCGATCTCGCCTATCAACTCGAGCTTCCTTCAAACTTTGCAAATATTCATGACGTGTTCCATGTCTCTCAGCTCTGAAAGTGCTTCAAGACTCCTGACCGCACCGTCAACTTCGAGGACATTGAGCTCCAAGAAGATCTCTCCTATCGTGAGCATCCAGTTGCTATTCTTGAAGAGACTGAACGCAAGACTCACAACAAGTCAATCAAATTCCTCAAAGTCAAGTGGTCACACTATTTCGCCCGTGAATCTACCTGGGAATGCGAGGATCACCTCCGTTCTAAGTACCCGGCATTCTTTCAGTCCTAGATCTCGGGACGAGATCCTTTCGTAGTGGTGGAGTGTTGTAACACCTCGAATATGACTTTCCCAATATGTATTCCAACTCTTGCCGTTTCCGGCCTTAAGTTATTTTATTTTCTCGGGTTTGGGTCTTTGTCTCCATCTGTTGTTATCGTTGTCATGCATCTCATATCATGTCATCATGTGCATTGCATTTGCATACGTGTTCATCTCATGCATTCGAGCATTTTCCCCGTTGTCCGTTTATCATTCCGGCGCTTCGTTCTCCTCCGGTGGTCATTTCTATCTTTCTTTCATGTGTGGGGATTAAACATTTCCGGATTGGACCGAGACTTGCCAAGCGGCCTTGGTTTACTACCGGTAGACTGCCTGTCAAGTTTCGTACCATTTGGACTTCGTTTGATGCTCCAACGGTTAACCGAGGGACCGAAAAGGCCTCGTGTGTGTTGCAGCCCAACACCCCTCCAAGTTGGCTCAAAACCCACCAAAACCCTCTCCATCATCTAGAGCGTTCGATCACGATCGCGTGGCCGCAAACCGCACCTCATTTGGACTCTTCTAGCTCCCTCTATGCCTATAAATAGGTCCTCCTCCGAAAATTCGGATCTCTCCCCCGAAACCCTAGCCCTCTTCTTCCTCCGTGCGCCGGACAATGTCCACTGGCGCCGGACGTGTCCGCTGCACCCGCCGCCGCCACGTGGAACCTCCCCATACGCCCGGCCGCCTCCCTCCGCCGCCGGCCCGCCGAGCCCAGGCCGGGCCCCCGCGGCCCGCACCGCGCACCGCCCGCCGCGCCATCCTCGCGACCGCGCCCGACCCTCGCCGCCGTTCCGCCCGGGCCGCGCTGCCCTTCACCGGAGAGCGCCACCCCGCGCCGGCGTCCTCTTCCTCCGCCGCCTCGCCGCTCCACCTCGCCGCCCGAAGCCGGCGACCGCCCCGGTGCTCCCTCCGGCCGGCGAGCCCCTCCACTCCGGCGCCCCGCGACAACTCCGGCGAGACACGACACTGTTCCGGCGAGTTCTTCAGCTCCGGCCGGCCATCCTCTACATCCGCGCTAGATCTGGATCTGAGATCCCGTTTGGGTTGACTTTTGCCCCGAAACCCTAGCTCATACGCTCATGTTCATTGCATCGTAACTCCGCATCCGTAGCTCTGTTTTGGGCATTTAGCATATCAAAATGTTCGTCTCAGAGAGCACATCATTTCATTCCATTGAATATTTTTCATTTGAGTTCATCTTGATGCCCAAAATGCTGTTAGAAGAGTGCTACTTGAGATAATTGTCAGATCTGCTACTCCATTTAGATATTTGTCATTTTTGCCATGATTATTGTGTGCATGATATGCCCATGAGTTCTACATATGTGTTGTTAAGGGTTTTGCCATCTTTCCAGAGGTGCAACCCATGTATTTTTGTGATGTGTGTGGTGACTAGCACAAGCTTGCAAAGTGAGGCACTTGGTAATTCTGATTTCAGGGACTTAGCATTTCCACTAAGTCCTTGACCTATTTATCTCATATGGCCATATGTTCATGTTGTTTCCTAGTGATCCGTGTCTCTTTTCAGGATGATTAGTAAGGATGTTTTGTTAATATTGTAGTGCTCTATCCCTCCATGTCTTTTTTTGCAATTATGGAGCACCCTAGCTTGAGTCAATCGAGCTCTACTTTTGCTACTTCGTGAATCTGGGCAGATTGTCTACTTGTTAGCAATTTCGCCGAGGATGTTGTAGTTGATCCGTGCATGCTATGCTATTGTTCTTGCCATTTCTAGCTTGCATTTTGTGTATTCTTGATGGGTGTATGCTTAGCTTGTCATGAATTACTCCGTAGTGAGTGCATCGAGCTCATTTGCTATGCCAATGCTACGATGCCTACCACTTGCTTTCAAGCCTCCCAAAGTGCCATGTCAAACCCCTAACCCACCATGTCCTAGCAAACCATTGATTGGCTATGTTACCACTTTGCTCAGCCCCTCTTATAGCGTTGCTAGTTGCAGGTGAAGATTGGAGGCCGTTCCTTTTTGGAACATTATTTACTTGTTGGGATATCATTATATTATCTTGTTATCTTAATGCATCTATATACTTGGTAAAGGGTGGAAGGCTCGGCCTCTCGCCTAGTGTTTTGTTCCACTCTTGCCGCCCTAGTTTCCGTCATATCGGTGTTATGTTCTTGGATTTTTGTGTTCCTTACGCGGTTGGGTTATAATGGGAACCCCTTGACAGTCCGTTTTGAATAAAACTCCTCCAGCAACGCCCAACCTTGGTTTTACCATTTGCCACCTAGCCTTTTCCCTTGGGTTTCGCGGACTCAAGGGTCATCTTATTTTAAACCCCCGGGGCCAGTGCTCCTTTGAGTGTTGGTCCAACCTAGAGCACCGTGCGGGGCCGTCCCTTGGCAACTTGGGTTATGTTGGCTCCCGTACGCTTAGCTTATCCGGTGTGCCCTAAGAACGAGATATGTGCAGCTCCTATCGGGATTTGTCGGCACAGCGGGTGGTGTTGCTGGACTTGTATTACATTTGTCGGAGTTGTCTTGAAGAACCGGGATACCGAGTCTGATCAGAACGTCTCGGGAGGAGGTATATTCCTTCGTTGACCGTGAGAGCTTGTCATGGGCTAAGTTGGGACTCCCCTACAGGGATTTGAACTTTCAAAAGCCATGCCCGCGGTTATGGGCAGATGGGAATTAGTTAATGTCCGGTTGTAGATAACTTGAACCTTAACTTAATTAAAATGAATCAACTGAGTGTGTTACCGTGATGGCCTCTTCTCGGCGGAGTCCGGGAAGTGGACACGGTGTTGGAGTAATGTTTGCACAGGTTGTCCTCTAGTTTCTCGCTCGCGCTTTGCCTTCTCTTCTCGCTCTCTTTGGCGAACAGGATAGCCACCATATATGCTAGTTGCTTGCTGCAGCTCCACATATTTTACCTTGCCTTTCCTATAAGCTTAAATAGTCTTGATCGCGAGGGTGCGAGATTGCTAAGTCCCTGTGGCTCATAGATTACTATTACACCAGATGCAGGGCCTGATGATTCCGCTCTAGGTGATGCGCTTAACCTCAAGTGGGAGTTCGACGAGGACTCTCAATGATACTATGTTTCCTTTCCTGATGATCAGTAGTGGTGCCCTGTTGGGGGTGATCAGGACCGTGTCGCATGTTAGGTTTTCTTTTTCTTTGGCGCTGTAGTCGGGCCATGAGTGTTTTGGATGATGTCATGTTATTTATGTACTTGATTGACGTGGCGAGTGTAAGCCAACTATGTTATCTCCCCTTTTATTATCTATATATTACATGGGATGTTGTGATGATTGCCTAACTTGCGACATTGCTTTCAATGCGGTTATGCCTCTAAGTCGTGCCTCGACACGTGGGAGATATAGCCGCATCGAGGGCGTTACAAGTTGGTAATCAGAGCCTTCCCCGACCGCAGGAGCCCCCACTGATTGATCGTTTTAGCAGCCGAGTTGTGTCTAGAAAAAAAATGTTTTAGTTCATTTAGGAATTATATATCGGAGAGTTTAGGAATTCTTTTTACTTCCCAGTCTCCTCATCGCTCTGGTAAGGCATCCTGACGTAGAGTTTTGGCTCTTCTCTTCTCAAACTTCACTAAAAAAATTTAGGATCACGCGGGTATCTTGGAATCGTTCTGATGGCTTTATGACGAGAACATTGTCTTGGTGCCTCCTGTCAAGGGTTTTGTGGAAGTGTCTCGGGGAGTTGAGCTCAGAGGTGTTGTCGTCATAATTTTACCGTTGCAATTCTGGAATACCTGAGTTTAGTACACCGACATCGAAAATCTCTTTTATGCAGTTTGTTGGTGAGATAACCTCGACGCCACCCAGTACTGGGGCGGGAGTTCGGGAGTATCGCCATAACTTGTATAACGGATGCTTTTCGAAGGTCGAGGTAGATGGTTTCTGAAGTTTTTCTCGGTTATGTGTTGAAGGATGGATACAGCTAGATGTAGGATTTGCTAGATTTGGGTGAGATATTATGCTTCCCCTGTATCCCCAACACCTGATTGCATAACCGAAAAGGTTCGGGAGTTTCATAGGTGGGAATTCTCGTAGCTCTAGTTCTTCTTCCACGGATATTGGTTTGAGATTGGGATTTCTTACCGAGTATTCGTTCTTGATCCGTACCTTGTTGATTTATTTCTCTACCTAAATTCTAAGTGGCTTCTCAATTTATGGATATGTGACCATTTCAAGAGGAATGCATTCGTTCATTTTGTTCGGATGTGAAGACTTTATGTTGCAATTTTCATTCTGTTGGATTCAGCGTCATTTTATCTGTCTATGTGCTAACGGTGGTCAACCTCTTCAGGATGGCTCCCGCTAAGAGCACCAGTCAGAATCAGAATCAAGATCCGCCACCACCTCCACCTCCTCCAGAGGCATGGCAAGCTGTGATGGCCGCAACCAATGCAAACACACAGTTGATCATGAAAATTCTTCAAGAGCGAAATCAAGGCAACCAAGGGAACCAAGGCAACAATCAGAATCACTTTGCTACACTCAACCAGTTCCTTGCTAACGGGCCAAAGACTTTCAGCAATTGTGTTGAGGCAACCGACGCTAACGATTGGCTCGTGGATCTATGCAAGCATTTAGAGTGCAGTAACGTCAGGTCTGAGGACTTTGTCAAGTTCGCTTCCTTCCAACTCAAAGGTCAAGCTGCAGAATGGTTCCAGCAATACAAGGATTCCAGAGGTGGACGTGTTATTACCTGGGATGAATCCCATCAAGATTTCAGAGCTTACCATATCCCTCGGAGTGTGGTTGAAAGCAAGCATGAGGAATTCCGCATCCTGAAGCAAGGCTCTTTGTCTGTCTATGACTACAACAAGTTGTTTCAGAAGCTCGCCCACCTTGCCAAGCAGGACGTCCCTGATGAGAAGAGCATGATATACCAGTTCAGGGGTGGTCTCAGAGAAGAAATTCAGCTAGCTCTTGTTCTCTTCGAGCCCTTGAGATACGATGAGTTCTACAACATGGCACTGAAGCAAGAAGCGAGTCAGAGATGCTACTCCTTCTTCCTCTACTCAAGTGGCCAAGCAGCAGAAGTATTGGCTTCCTCCTCCATTCCGTCAGCTGTATCAGTAGAAGAGCAAGGGTGGCAGTGGATCTTCCCACCCACCCAACACTGGTTTTCAGAACAAGACTTCGTCTCAAGCTCCAAGATCGAGTGCTCTGTACCACCGTCCACTTTCAGAGGTCACGTGCAACAAGTGCCAACAGAAGGGTCACTATGCCAACAAGTGCTTCAATCAGAGGCGTCTCCCTCCTCCTCCTCCTATGAGATCGGCAAGTACAGCTGTGGTCAAGCATAACCCCAAGCACGCCAAGGTCAACTTGCTGAATGCAGCTCAGGCAGAGGACTCATCAGATGTCATCATGGGAAATTTCCAGTTAACTCTTTTCCCGCAAAAGTTCTTTTTGACACTGGTGCATCGCATTGTTTCATGTCAAGATCATTTGTTTCCAAGCATGACTTCGTTTCCCAAAAGTTGGGTAAACCTATGGGAGTGGTTTCTCCGGCTAAGTCTATGAGGGATACTTCAATAGTCCCGGATATTTCTATCATGATGGGTGATTTCAAGTTTCTGGCTTCCCCAATGGTTCTTGGTAACTCGGATATTGATCTTATTCTCGGGATGGATTGGCTTTCTAAGCACAAGGCTCAGCTTGATTGTGCAGCCAGGCAGATTCAATTGACTCATTGGTCTGAGGATGTAATTGTCTTTGCCGCGAATGACGATACCATCCGTCTATTTTCTCTCAATGAGAAGGGTGAACTGGATGCCATCTCGCAAATTCCAGTCGTTTGCGAATATCAAGACGTCTTTCCAAAAGAGCTTCCAGGAATGCCTCCACACCGGCCAGTTGAATTCGTCATTGATCTTGAGCCTGGCACGGAACCTGTGTGCAAGCATCCTTACAAGCTCGGACCTGAAGAGTTGAAGGAGCTGAAGAAGCAACTCGATATTCAAGAGAGAATGGGACTCATCCGGCCTAGTTCTTCTCCGTGGGCTTGTGGTGTTCTTTTTGTGAAGAAGAAGGATGGAACGGACCGACTTTGTGTTGATTACCGTCCATTGAACAAGAAGACCATCAAGAACAAATACCCACTTCCCAACATCAACGAGCTGTTCGAACAACTCAAAGGTGCCCAAGTATTCTCCAAGCTTGATCTCCGTATGGGTTATCATCAGATTCGAATCCGTGAGCAAGATATTCCCAAGACGGCTTTCAGAACAAGCTATGGTTCATATGAATACACTGTCATGTCTTTTGGCCTCTTCAACGCTCCTCCGACGTTCTCTCGCATGATGAACTTCATCTTCAACGCCTACACCAATGACTTCGTTTTGGTCTATCTCGACGACATTCTGGTATTCTCGAAGAATAAGGAAGATCATGCCAAGCACTTGCATTTGGTACTCGATAAGCTGAGGGAACACAAGTTCTACGCTAAGTTCTCCAAGTGCGAATTTTGGCTCGATGAGGTTCTTTATCTTGGTCATATCATCTCTGCCAAGGGCATTGCCGTGAATCCTGAGAAGGTGTCTGCAATTGTGAATTGGGAACCTCCTCAGAACGTGAAGCAACTCCGTAGCTTCCTTGGTCTCGCAAGCTACTACCGAAGATTCGTTGAAAACTTTTCCATGATCGTGAAGCCTCTCTCAAATCTTCTCCAGAAGCACGTCAAGTACGTTTGGTCTCCGGAGTGTGACATTGCTTTCAACACTTTGAAAGAGAAATCAATCACTGCTCCAGTCCTGACTCCGCCCGATGAATCCAAGCCGTACGAGGTCTTTTGTGATGCCTCTCTCCAAGGTCTTGGCGCAGTGTTGATGCAAGAGAAGAAAGTGGTTGCTTATACCTCTTGCCAGTTGAAGCCCAATGAGAAGAACTACCCCACTCATGATCTCGAGTTGGCGGCAGTTGTGCATGCTCTTTTGACTTGGAGACATCTCTTATTTGGAAGAAAAGTGGACATTTTCACTGATCACAAGAGTCTCAAGTACATCTTCACTCAGCCTAATCTCAACCCTCAGGCAAACTCGATGGGTCGAAATGATTCAAGAGTATAATCCGAGTATTGAGTATACTCCAGTCAAGGCCAATGTGATTGCTGACGCATTGAGCAGGAAGGCTTATTGCAATAGTCTGATTCTCAAGCCTTATCAACCCGAGCTTTGTGCAGCTTTCCGCAAACTTAATCTGCAAGTTGTTCCGCAAGGTTTCCTCGCTAACCTTCAAGTCTCTCCTACCTTGGAAGACCAGATTAGCCAAGGTCAGCTTCTTGATGCTATGGTGAAAAAGGTGAAGATTGGGATTGCCAAGAGTCAACCCAAGTACAAGTGCTACCGCCTTGATGACAAGGATACTCTCTTCTTCAAGGATCGTATTGTTGTATCCAAAGGTGACCTCCGTAAAGTGATCATGAACGAGGCTCACAATTCTCTCCTCTCCATCCACCTTGGGAGCACGAAGATGTATCAGGACCTCAAGCAGACTTATTGGTGGACTCGAATGAAGCGCGAGATTGCTCAATTAGTGAACGAGTGTGATGTCTGCAGAAGAGTGAAGGCAGAACACCAAAGGCCAGCTAGTATCCTCCAACCTCTTGCCATTCCAGAATGGAAGTTTGACCACATTGAGATGGACTTCGTGACTGGGTTTCCAAAGTCCAAGCGTGGCAATGATGCTATATTCGTTGTCATCGACAAACTCACTAAAGTGGCTCACTTTCTGCCTATCAAAGAGTCAACCACTGCAGCTCAATTGGCGGAACTCTATACCTCGTGTGTGTTGCAGCCCAACACCCCTCCAAGTTGGCCCAAAACCCACCAAAACCCTCTCCATCATCTAGAGCGTTCGATCAGGATCGCGTGGCCACAAACCGCACCTCATTTGGACTCTCCTAGCTCCCTCTATGGCTATAAATAGGTCCTCCTCCGAAAATTCGGATCTCTCCCGCGAAACCCTAGCCTTCTTCCTCCGTGCGCCGGACAACGTCCGCCGGCGCCGGACATGTCCGCTGCACCCGCCGCCTCCACGTGGCACCTCCCCATACGCCCGGCCGCCTCCCTCCGCCGCCGGCCCGCCGAGCCCAGGCGGGGCCCCCGCGGCCCGCACTGCCCGCCGCGCCATCCCCGCGACCGCGCCCGACCCTCGCCGCCATTCCGCCCGGGCCACGCCGCCCTTCATCGGAGAGCGCCACCCCGCGCCGGCATCCGCTTCCTCCGCCGCCTCGCCGCCCGAAGGCGGTGACCGCCCCGGTGCTCCCTCCGGCCGGCGAGCCCCTCCACTCCGGCGCCCCGCGACAACTCCGGCGAGACACGACACTGTTCCGGCGAGTTCTTCAGCTCCGGCCGGCCATCCTCAACATCCGCGCCAGATCTGGATCTGAGATCCCGTTTGGGTTGACTTTTTCCCCGAAACCCTAGCTCATATGCTCCTGTTCATTGCATCATAACTCCGCATCCGTAGCTCCATTTCGGGCATTTAGCATATCAAAATGTTCGTCTCAGAGAGCACATCATTTTCATTTGAGTTCATCTTGATGCCCAAAATGCTGTTAGAAGAGTGCTACTTGAGATAATTGTCAGATCTGCTACTCCATTTAGATATTTGTCATTTTTGCCATGATTATTGTGTGCATGATATGCCCATGAGTTCTACATATGTTTTGTTAAGGGTTTTGCCATCTTTCCAGAGGTGCAACCCATGTATTTTTGTGATGTGTGTGGTAACTAGCACAAGCTTGCAAAGTGAGGCACTTGGTAATTCTGATTTCAGGGACTTAGCATTTGCACCAAGTCCTTGACCTGTTTATCTCATATGGCCATATGTTCATGTTGTTTCTGAGTGATCCGTGCCTCTTTTCAGGATGGTCAGTAAGGATGTTTTGTTAATCTTGTAGTTCTCTATCCCTCCATGTCTTTGTTTGCAATTATGGAGCACCCTTGCTTGAGTCAATCGAGCTCTACTTTTGCTACTTCGTGAATCTGGGCAGATTGTCTACTTGTTAGCGATTTTGCCAAGGATGTTGTAGTTGATCCGTGCATGCTATGCTATTGTTCTTGCCATGTCTAGCTTGCATTTTGTGTATTCTTGATGGGTGTATGCTTAGCTTGTCATGACTTGCTCTGTAGTGAGTGCATCGAGCTCGTAAACATGCCTACTTGAGTTATGTTTCAGCATGTGCCAGTTTTCACCAAGTCTGAAAACTGATTATGTTTTTGCCATGTTCACATGCTTGCAATTCTATTTTCTGATCCTTTTTGGCTCAAGGTCACTAAGGGACTTTTGTTAAGCTCTTTGAGTAGCTCCATGCCATGCTTTACTTTGTCATGTTCAGGTCCTGTAGCATATAGTTTTGTTGCTCCGAAGAGTGCTATCTGATCTGAAATTCCAGACAAGTGTTAATTTCACTAAGTCTGAGATCTGTTTACCATATGCATTTTTGCCATGCTTGTTTGAACCTGTTAATGGATGAATTGGCCATAGCTCAGTGCTAGACTTTTGTTAAGCATCATGAATGCATCGCTTCCATGTATTTTGTTGTCATGTTTGAATGCTGTAGCATGTTCATCTTATTGCATTTAGATGACTACTTGCTGTAAATCGCAGAACGTGGTCATATTTGAATTGCTTGCCATTTCCAAACCGTAACTCCGATTCCGGCGTTCTTTATATCGTTTTCAAGCGATTTCATCTCATCTTTCCAGTGGCACACTTGGATTCCCAAGTTGAGGCCAGGTTCATGCATCCCTTGTCAAATCTTGCATATGCATCCCGCATCGCATCCCGCATAGCATATCATCTTTGCATCATATCGTTTGAGCTTTGCACGTGGTTGATTGTGCCCTAGCTGCTTGTTTGTCTTGTTTGGGTAGAGCTGGGAGACAAGTTCACTAATGAGGAGCCTGTTGAGTTTGCTTTCGAGGATCTAGTCAACTCTGACAACTTTGCAGGCAAGATGATCCTACCCTCGAAATCACTACTATCTTTGCTTTGCTAGATGCTAGATGCTAGATGCCTACCACTTGCTTTCAAGCCTCCCAAATTTCCATGTCAAACCCCTAACCCACCATGTCCTAGCAAACCGTTGATTGGCTATGTTACCGCTTTGCTCAGCCCCTCTTATAGCGTTGCTAGTTGCAGGTGAAGATTGGAGGCCGTTCCTTTTTGGAACATTATTTACTTGTTGGGATATCATTATATTATCTTGTTATCTTAATGCATCTATATACTTGGTAAAGGGTGGAAGGATCGGCCTCTCTCCTAGTGTTTCGTTCCACTCTTGCCGCCCTAGTTTCCGTCATATCGGTGTTATGTTCCCGGATTTTTGCGTTCCTTATGCGGTTGGGTTATAATGGGAACCCCTTGACAGTCCGTTTTGAATAAAACTCCTCCAGCAATGCCCAACCATGGTTTTACCATTTGCCACCTAGCCTTTTCCCTTGGGTTTCGCGGACTCAAGGGTCATCTTATTTTAAACCCCCCGGGCCAGTGCTCCTCTGAGTGTTGGTCCAACCTAGAGCATCGTGCGGGGCCGTCCCTTGGCAACTTGGGTTACGTTGGCTCCCGTACGCTTAGCTTATCTAGTGTGCCCTGAGAACGAGATGTGTGCAGCTCCTATCGGGATTTGTCGGCACAGCGGGTGGTGTTGCTGGACTTGTTTTACCATTGTCGGAGTTATCTTGAAGAACCGGGATACTGAGTCTGATCAGAACGTCTCGGGAGGAGGTCTATTCCTTCGTTGACCGTGAGAGCTTGTCATGGGCTAAGTTGGGACTCCCCTGCAGGGATTTGAACTTTCGAAAGCCGTGCCCGCGATTATGGGCAGATGGGAATTTGTTAATGTCCGGTTGTAGATAACTTGAACCTTAACTTAATTAAAATGAATCAACTGAGTGTGTTACCGTGATGGCCTCTTCTCGGCGGAGTCCGGGAAGTAGACACGGTGTTGGAGTAATGTTTGCGCAGGTTGTCCTCTAGTTTCTCGCTCGCGCTTTGCCTTCTCTTCTCGCTCTCTTTTCCGAATAGGATAGCCACAATATATGCTAGTCGCTTGCTGCAGCTCAACATATTTTACCTTTCCTTTCCTATAAGCTTAAATAGTCTTGATCACGAGGGTGCGAGATTGCTGAGTCCATGTGGCTCATAGATTACTATTACACCAGATGCAGGGCCTGATGATTCCACTCCAGGTGACGCACTTGAGCTCAAGTGGGAGTTCGACGAGGACTCTCAATGATACTATGTTTCCTTTCCTGATGATCAGTAGTGGTGCCCTGTTGGGGGTGATCGGGACCATGTCGCATGTTAGGTTATGTTTTATTTTGGCGCCGTAGTCAGGCCATGAGTGTTTTGGATGATGTAATGTTATTTATGTACTTGATTGACGTGGCGAGTGTAAGCCAACTATGTTATCTCCCCTTTTATTATCTATATATTACATGGGATGTTGTGATGATTGCCTAACTTGCGACATTGCTTTCAATGCGGTTATGCCTCTAAGTCATGCCTCGACACGTGGGAGATATAGCCGCTTCGAGGGCGTTACATCATGGTTAGCCGTGTCCCCGGTTATGGACATCTTGAGTATCTAGTACTTGGATTATCATGTGAATCTCATCATGTTACTTTAAATTAAGTTTGTTGGGTTTAATGATGTTACTTAATTGGGATTGAGAATGTTGTCAACCATTCTCAGTGTTCAACAACCACCATGATAGTTAAATAAAATCTATTTCTTTGCAGTAGGGAAAAATTGGCTTTTCACAAAAACCTTATAACCGTAGAGCTTTTCCACCAGCCAAATATGCATGTAGTGATAGCCATTGTTCATCATTCTCTATGGTGTGAATTTGCCAGTACATTCAATGTACTGACCCTTTGTGGCTACAACGTCTCATGCTGTAGGATTTCTTACAACGAGTAAGTGATACGTTAGGGTTATGATTTCTACACTTAACTTTGCCATTGGTGTTGATGGGAATCCACAACCTTGTTACTTCCGCTATTTGGATTGAGGTAATAGTATTTTACGTTACTTATACATGTGATTTACATCTGTTATAAATCCTTGAGTACTGTGTGTGTCAGCATACCGATCCAGGGATGACACTTAAGCACAGAGACTTGATACATTCGGGTCGGGTTGCTACAAGATGGTATCAGAGCACATGTTGACTGTAGGACGTGACCCTAGAAACTGGCAAGCCCATAGCAAAGATTTTTCTCTACAACTTTCCCTTTCAAAAAGATCTTTTACCTCTCTTCTCTTCTGAGCTTATTCAAAAATTCCCTTTAGTGAGACCATACCCCTTTCCCCTTTTGACCACACGAAGATTCGACTGATGAGACCACTCCAAGAAGTACAAGATATTGGACAACTAAGACCGCTTCGGAATGAAGAGGATTTTACTATGCATCTGAATAATGGAAACTACAACGGTTGAAGACTCCGAAGACTAGAAGAATTTGAAGGATCTGAAGAATCCCTAGATTTGTATGACCTAGGAAGGCTACCCTTATGGAACTTGACAGATTATGGAAGTTGTCAATGCCCGAGGTCAGGAGCATGGAGAGTTAAAAACTCAAAGTTTTGTCAAGAAAACCCTAAGGCAGGAGATATCAACTATGGAAGATAGCTCCTGGCAATGACAAGGGCATAAACATGGTTATCCGTGATGTCATCGCCGCTGATGCTATTGTCACCGTGCTGAGTTAAGCATGCATATGCATGGAAGGATTGGATGTTAGAAGGTTGATGGAGCATCTCTCAGCAAGAGGTGAAGTTTTAACCTTAGCTAGTGTATCACCAGGATCTGGAGTAGTACATCAAGAAGTTTAAGGTGGAGCTCCATTAAGCCATATTAGACAAGGAAGCATTTCGTGAAGAACTCAGGAACCAAAAGCTGAAAGTAGCCAAGCTGGAGGAGCTACAACCTCGAGATACCAGAGATTTGTCAGGAACTGAAGGACAGTATGACCATGGTTCATGTGAAGGATGTTGAAACCAGTAGTTTGGAACGCAACTCCAGAATATTAAAGGACGTCACGAGAGACTTCGCGTCAATAGAGTTGATCTGGCAAAAGAACTTGAGAAAGACAAGCATGATCGGAAGAAGCCATTGGAGGCATGAACAAGGCTTGAAGAGTTTGGAGAGTTGAATATTTATTGACCTTTAGAAGACCAAACCCCTGTTATATACCTACGTTAGATGCAACGTTTGTGAGCTGTCATTTGTTTGATGTTTTTCCCGACGGACACAAATAAAATCTGTCTTTTCAAAACTTTTGTTTGTATTGTGTGTATCCCTCTCCCTCTCTCTTATCTTACCCCAAACCCACATGGACCCAATAGAGGATGAATGGAGATGAGCTTGTATTTTCTGGACCGATGAGTCAGTTGGAGACAGACCAACGGATTCAGAACATGGAGGATCGCATGGAGAATAACCCTATAGTTGGAAATGATATGACCCAGCATGCTCTTCAGTGCTTTGAAAGAGGTGCTGCTACTTGGTGGAGGATGTACCAAACCATGAATGGATGGCAAGGAGTAACCACTTGGAAAGAATTTAAATTGACTCTGCAAAGATCTCACCTTGTGTCCCAGAAGTTGAAGCCTTATGGAAAGGGTATGAAGAAACCTTGTGCATGTAAGATTTGTGGAGAAATAGGACACACCCATAAAGAACACAAGGATGAATGCCCTAATTGTGAAGGAAGTCACCCAGTTGAAGAATGCCCAATTAGGCAGATTACTTGTTTCTTGTGTGAAGGGACTACCCACTATCCTGCTTAGTGTCACATTACCCCATGGTACAACGAACCATCCAACAGAAGAAAGAAGTAATGAAAGGAGCCCTCATGGAAATTTTAGAAGAAGTTGTGATGAAGGAAGATATGGAGGACACACCTAAAGAATACCCGAGTAAACCCTGCACTAAGTCTTGATATTCATGTGGAGAAGAAGGACACATCTCCCAAAATTGTTTGAATGGGGATCTAGTAGAATTCCCGACAGAGGATGTAGAATATGACCCATAGGAAATAGAAGCCCTGATTGAAATGGAAAAGTCTAGAAAGAGAAGCAGATTGGATTCCAAGAAGGATCTGAGTCATATCATATGTTATAGGTGCAAGGAGTCAGGGCAGTACCTCAACAATTGCCCAAAAAGGAAACCTCGATACTTGTCAGAAGTAATATGTTTTAGTTGTAATAGAGCAGGGCACTTTGCCAGAGAATGCCCCAAGGAGAAGGAAACTTGTGCTAGATAGTTGAGTTTGCAACAAAAGAAATGGAGTAGTAGAAGTGAGAACATTTTCTTTTATATTGAGGTGTTGAGTTGAGACATATAATGGAAAAGCAAGAGATTGTAATCGTTGGAGAATCAATAAAGTTAGCATCGTTGGTAAAGATTTGGGTTTTATGAGTTGTTACTCTATGAAGAAGGATTTTGACCATTTTGAGGATATGAGAAATATGGTCTATAAGATTTGTGCATTTTAAGGGTGGTAGTACCCTGTAAGAACCCTTGACCCCTGGAAAAGATAAGGATACTCCACTGAGTGGATTTCGGACAAAATGAATACGAGTTTTGTCTCGATATGTGTGATACCCCAAGAGTATGTGGGATGAAGTTGGAGACCGTCAGTTGTTTGGACCAACTGTGATCAAGGAGTCAGAAGAGAATGTTAAGTTTATTCGAGATCGACTAAAGGTAGCTCAGTCCAGGCAGAAGAGTTATACAGACTCAAAAACGCAAGGAGGTATCCTATGAAATTGGAGATAGAGCATGTCTTCGTGTGTCCCCTCTGCGAGGAGTTAAACGAATTGGAGTTAAGGGAAAGTTAGCCCCCAAGATTTGAAGGACCATACCGAGTTTTGGAGCGTATGGGAGAAGTGGACAACAAGTTGGAGTCACCCGAAGGACTGTCAGGAGTTCATGATGTGTTTCACGTTTCCCAGTTGAAGAAGTGCCATGCAAAGATGGCCAATATTCCCCTGTAAGAACGCTTGACCCTGGAAAGGATAATGATGTTCCACGAAGTGGAATATGGACTTCATGAGTATAAATTTTATCTCGATATGTGGGATATCCCCCGAGGATGAAGAGATGAATTACTATTGGATATAAAGGAGGTATGATGTCGGAAATATGGATCAATGGAAACTCCATGATGAGTCTGAGTAATCATGTCCTAGTTTGGTGCCAATAGAAGGAAGGAAGATAGTACAATTGGATGGATTTTAAGTATGCTTGGAAGCTGGAAGTTGGATGTTGGAATAACAATCAGTTGCCCCGAGGATGAGTTCAAGGATTACAAGTAATAAGATGGGCCATAACCCACAGGCCCAGGACCTGCCAAGAGGCAAGCACATTCTTGCTGAAGGAAAAACCCTGGACGAAGTTATGATTTTATCGATAAGATGATTTTATAGGAGTAACGCAAAACCTAAGAGTTGTGCAGGAACAATAGATGGTTGTTTGGCTTGCAGAATCTATGGAATTATCCGAACTTGGTTCGTCGACAAGAGAAATTCTGCAATGCTTGTGAGGATGACCGAGTGTTAGAATGCGAGATTCACTAAACCGTATACAAGGTAATGATTTGGGTGCGGGATGGATTGATCACCATATCGACTTACTCTTATTATTCGCCTTGCTATATGGGATGGTAAATCTGAGTGACTTGCCTATAGTAGAGAGACGACAATATTAAACCTTGTTTGAACCTTAGAATGGTATAAGTATTTTTCCCTTGTACACGGCAGTTCTTGCCAACTATAGGTTATACGGTGAGGATCAACCCAGACCCATTTCCTGCAGGAGAAACCATAATTGGATGACCACCATGAGATATCGATAGTTGTTTAGAATTGGCGCCAGACCCGTCAGCTAAGAAGACCCAATCTCGGAATAACCTTACCAAGATGAAAGGATAGAAGAATTGTGGTAAAGGTTATGCCACTACCGAAAGAGCCAGAGAAGGAATTATCCTTACGATATGAGAAGACCGGCCCTGTCGAGAATAGGGAGGGAGTATATGAGTATTGATGGGACCGTAACAATGTTTCTAAGGGTGGTAGCACCCGAGACCCCAGAGACGATCGATGGATTTTGAGAAGACCCCGAACTTAACCTATTTCTTTCTAGCCTCTCCGAATCTCGAGGACGAGATTCATTTTAAGGGTGGTAGGTTTGTAACATCCCAAAATTCTAAATTTTGGAATGTTACAAATAAATAGATAGATTTGACTGATTGTTTGATAGATTGTCTGAAAGTGAGTGAATTCGCAACTTTTTGAAAGTTAAATGAGAGGGAATAAAAGGACTTTCCCAAACTTTCATATTTGCTTTCTGATCTCCATGAATTCAAATTCTTTTCAAATACAAAACCCTTGAGCGAAGATGATATGACTTCTTCCATTTAAATTAAATGAAAGGGTATTTGAACATAATTGGATTTCATTTGGAAATATTTCAATTCATAAACTTCATGAAGCTCAATGATTTTCATGAGAGAAGATAAACGGACTTCTTCAAATTATATGAAATATGAGTTGGGAGTTTCAAAGAATTAAATTCAGAATTCTTTTGAATTTAGTTTCAATTTGGAGTTATTTGAGTTTTATTCAAATTATTTTTCTCCAAAAATAAAATATATGGAAATTAGGGTAACATGATTCCCTACAACAGAAAATTGGAGAGAAATAAATTTGAAATCATTTTGATATTTCTAAAATGATTTTTATTGGATTTTATTAGACCAGTAGCACTCTTTGAATTATCTGAATTTGTGTGAATTTTATTTAATGCTAGGAAAATGTTCATCTTGTAGAAAATCTTTTTCTGAAAATTTTGATATATAATATGCCTATATAAAGTTTTATTTTATTTTCATTTTTCAGTTTATCGCATTCTGTTAAAAAAACTACGCACGCGCCTGAAACTAACTGTCGCCTACGTACGCATCATAGTACAAGCGAGCGCCCTTTTTTTTATTTATCCTATATGGGCCAGGCCCAGGCAGCCTTTTTTTTCTTCTTCTTAGGCCGAATTTTGCACAAAAAAAAAACTGCACCGCAGCGTGCGCGGCCGGCCGAAGGCCTTTGATAGAGGCAAAGGTTTCCCGTCTTTCGATGAGATGATGGATATCGCTTTGGTGGCAGTCGACTTTGACGATCCGACTATGAACGTGCGAGGACGTCGCGCCTTAGCAATCGCTAAACCAACTCCGAGAGGTTATTGACCACGCCGGAGCACGATCAACCTGACCACGAGGGTCTGTTTCCTGCGAGCAAACGAAGAACAAGCAAGAAACTGAGATTGCAATCTGGATATTGCGAATATAAGATGAAAGCTTTATTGATCAAGGTGGGGTTCTATGACGCCTTTGTCTGGTCGTTGAACACAAACGAAGTACGCGAAGTTGCAGCTATGGCGAACTTTTAATCTAAACAAAACCCAAAGTCTAAACAATGCCCTAAGGGCTGTATATATGGAGGAAGAGGGGGGAATTTCGTGACCCTTGGTGGAGGGGTCCGAAATCAACCCTATCTCTTGTTTCCCCACACATACGGACTCTAAAAATAGCCTATACTTATGTATTTCGAAATTACATGGGCCTGGCCCAATAATAAGGTGACGCGGCACCTATAATAGCCTCGGGACGAAATTTATGAAGTGGCATCTTGTATATTTCGTCCAAGGCTTCATGCACCCATTATGGTGACTTCAAAGTCCCGAAATCATCACTTGTAACTCCGTTCTTGTTCCCCTTGTGCATGCCATCATCTCCATGCTTGTTCTTAATCCAATGTTCATCCTTCTCCAAGCTAGGCCCTTCATTTGTAAGCAAAACAAATGTATCCAATTTAGGCAGCATCATATTCTCATGAACATTAGAATCATTACCAAGAAACGAAAGTACCTGGTAATTTAGTTGGCGTGCGCGAGCTCTAGTAATTGGTCCAGTATTTATAGCAGCAGGGGCTGTGGGTGTAACAATTGTATTGATGTCCTCATCATCGTCCCCTTCTTGAAATAAAGTCGTCCTCGATGGAAGTTCATCTTCCTCACCCAAATAAGGCTTCAAATCTGCAATGTTAAAAGTGGGACTAACCCCAAAATCTGCAGGCAGCTCAAGTTTATATGCATTATCATTTATTTTCTCTAACACCTTAAAGGGACCATCAGCACGTGGCATTAACTTTGATTTGCGCAAATCCGGAAATCTATCCTTACGCAAATGTAACCAAACAAGATCTCCAGGTGCAAACACAACATGTTTTCTACCCTTATCTCCAGCAAGTTTATATTTAGCATTCATACGCTCAATGTTTTCCTTAGTTAACTCATGCATTTTTAAAATCAATTCAGCACGTTGTTTAGCATCAAAATTAACCTTCTCCGAAGATGGAAGAGGCAACAAATCAATAGGTGCACGAGGTAGGAAACCATACACAACTTCAATAGGGCACATCTTAGTAGTAGAATGCAATGAATGATTATAAGCAAATTCAATATGAGGCAAGCATTCCTCCCACATTTTCTTATTATTCTTCAAAACAGCCCTAAGCATAGTAGACAATGTTCTATTGACTACTTCAGTTTGTCCATCAGTTTGGGGGTGACAAGTAGTACTAAAAAGCAGTTTAGTCCCCAACTTAGCCCATAAACATCTCCAAAAGTGGCTAAGAAATTTAGTATCACGATCTGAAACAATAGTATTTGGCACACCATGCAAGCGAATAATTTCACGAAAGAACAAATCAGCAACATTAACAGCATCATCACTTTTATGACATGGTATAAAGTGTGCCATTTTCGAGAATCTATCCACGACAACAAATATGCTATCCCTCCCCTTATTTGTTCGAGGTAAACCTAAAACAAAGTCCATAGATATATCCTCCCAAGGAACACTAGGTACAGGCAAAGGCATATATAAACCATGAGGATTGAGTCGTGACTTAGCTTTTTGACATGTAGTGCAGCGAGCAATAAAACGCTCAACATCCCGTCTCATCTTTGGCCAAAAGAAATGTGTAGCAAGTACGTCCTCCGTCTTCTTCACGCCAAAGTGTCCCATTAATCCTCCTCCATGCGCCTCCTGCAACAACAAAAGATGAACGGAGCTAGCTGGAATGCATAACTTGTTAGAACGAAACACAAATCCATCGTTAACGACGAACTTGTTCCACATTCTTCCTTCTTTACAATTCTGCATTACATCTTTAAAATCAGCATCATGCACATATTGATCTTTGATGGTCTCCAAACCAAATATTTTGAAGTCAAGTTGTGAAAGCATATTGTAGCGGCGAGACAATGCATCCGCAATAACATTTTCTTTTCCCTTCTTGTGTTTAATGACATAAGGAAAAGTCTCAATGAATTCAACCAATTTAGCATGTCTACGATTCAGTTTAGCTTGACTTTTAATATGTTTCAAAGATTCATGATCAGAATGTATAACAAATTCTTTGGGCCATAAATAATGTTGCCATGTTTCTAAAGTCCGAACAAGAGCATATAATTCTTTATCATAACTAGAATAATTCAGACTAGGCCCACTCAATTTTTCAGAAAAGTATGCAACAGGTTTGCCATCTTGTAATAACACACCGCCTAATCCAATTCCACTAGCATCACATTCAAGCTCAAAAGTCTTATTAAAATCAGGAAGTTGGAGTAAAGGAGCATGTGTTAACTTATCTTTCAATACCGAGAAGGCTTCTTCATGTGCGGTACCCCAAAGAAAAGACACATCTTTCTTTGTAAGCTCATTGAGAGGTGCAGCAATGGTGCTGAAATCTCTCACAAAACGCCTATAGAATCCAGCGAGGCCAAGAAAACTCCTCACTTGTGTGACCGTTTTGGGTTGCGGCCAACTCTCAATAGCTTCAATCTTGGCTTTATCAACTTCAATTCCCTGTGGAGTAACAACATAGCCAAGAAAAGATACTCGGTCGATGCAAAAGGTGCACTTCCCAAGGTTACCAAACAAACGTGCATCACGTAGAGCAATAAAAACAGCACGTAAATGTTCCAAATGTTCTTCCAAAGATCTGCTATAAATCAATATGTCATCAAAGTAAACTACCACAAATCGTCCAATGAAAGCACGTAAAACTTCGTTCATTAATCTCATGAAAGTACTAGGTGCATTAGTTAACCCAAAAGGCATGACTAACCACTCATATAATCCAAACTTAGTTTTGAATGCTGTTTTCCATTCATCTCTCAATTTCATACGAATTTGATGGTATCCACTACGCAAATCAACTTTGGAGAATATTGTAGAGCCACTCAATTCATCAAGCATATCATCTAGCCTAGGAATATGATGATGATAACGAATAGTAATATTATTAATGCCTCTACAATCAACACACATACGTGATGTACCATCCTTTTTCGGCACTAGAATAATAGGAACAGCACAAGGACTAAGGGATTCGCGTATATAACCTTTGTCGAGAAGCTCTTGTACTTGACGCATAATCACCTTCGTCTCCTCTGGATTGGTACGGTATGGTGCACGGTTTGGCAGTGAAGCACCGGGAATTAAGTCAATCTGATGCTCAATCCCTCGAATAGGCGGTAATCCCGGTGGCACGTCTTGTGGAAAGACGTCAGCGAACTCCTGCAAAATGTTAGTGACAACAGGAGGCAAAGAGGAAGGCACGTCCTCGAATGAAAATAATGCCTCTTTGCACACAAAAGCATAGCAAACAGATTTGCTGAAATCTAGCTCATCAATATCAGATTTGGTGGAAAATAAACATGCCTTTTTCAATTTAATTTCAGAAGCAACACTAGATGGTTTATTATTAGGCTTCATTTGTTGCTCAAATTCTTTTGCCACAATCTGATTTTCACTCTTATTCGTCTCCTGTTTTGCTTTATTAGCTCTATTAATATCATCTTTCAAAATGGAATCAGGAGTCATAGGAAGCAAAGTAATATTTTTATCCTTATGAACAAGAGTATAGTGATTGTTTCTACCATGGTGTACAGAATTTTTATCAAATTGCCATGGTCTACCAAGTAATAAGGAACATGCTTGCATAGGTACCACATCACAATCAACATAATCAGCATATGTAGAGATACTAAAATGCACACGAACAGTACGTGTTACCTTAACCTTGCCGCTGTTGTTGAACCATTGGATGTATTAAGGATGTGGATGTGGTCTTGTGGTGAGAGAAAGCTTCTGCACCATCTCCATGCTAGCCAAGTTGTTGCAGCTCCCTCCATCTATGATGACGCGCACAGAACGTTCTTTCACAACTCCCTTGGTATGGAACAAATTGTGCCTCTGATTGTGCTCAGCTTGTGTGACCTGCACACTCAAAACACGTTGAGCAACTAAACATTCATACCTGTCAGCGTCTTCAGGAGCCATGTATTGCGTCTCATGATCAGAATCATTTACACCATGTTCTTCACGTGTAATAAGAGCCAAAGTCTCCTCATCATAGTCACTAGAGGACTCATATCCACCATCCGTGGTAGCAATCATCACACGCGGAGATTTGCATTCTCTCGCATAATGACCTCCTCCCTTACAACGACGACAAATAATATCACTTGTGTGCCCTGTTGATGCCATGGAAGAAGCAGAACTCTGTGCAGGCCCAGCAGGTGCGCTCTTGGCAGATAATGGTGGTTGTGCCTGTTTTCTTGTATCACGACTGGAGGAGACACCTGATTGAGGTGCTGGTGCAGTTCAAGTAGAAGATGCACGCGGTGTCCATGATGAAGGTCGGCCTGCAGAAAAGTTAGTTCGCGCCAATGCTTGTCGATCCTGCACTTCACGTTCAGCTTTACAAGCAAGATGGAATACGAGTGATATTAGTATACTCCTTATAGTCTAGAATGGTCTGAATCTCTCTATCTAATCCACCCAGAAAACGTGCAAGCATAGCTTCATTCTCCTCAACAATACCACATCTAATCATGCCAGTTTGTAATTCCTGATAATATTCTTCTACATAATTTTTTCCTTGTCTTAAGCGCTGTAATTTCTGAAGCAATTCACGTTGATAATATGGTGGAACCCAACGAGTACGCATAGCAGTTTTCAAAGCAGCCCAAGTAGTTGGAATAGGATATAATCTACAATGTTCAGACCACCATACACATGCAAAACTAGTGAAAGCACAAACAGCAGCGGCAACCCGTCTCTCCTCGGGATATTGTAAACATGTAAATCGTTGTTCAGTTTCTAACTCCCAAGTAAGATATATATCAGGAACATATCTACCCTCGAAAGGTGGAATATTCAATTTCAGTTTAGGAAGATGGTCATGATCTCGTACCTGAGGGAAAGCCCTACCATTGTGATTATTTGCATGTGGACGACCTGGTGGTTGTGGTGCAGGTGGTTGCACGTAGTTCTGATTTTGAGCAACCTCATCCTCGTAATCTCCCACATAATCATCCTCCTCCGCATCAGCAGCAGGAGCCACAGAAGTATCAACAGCAGCACCAACAGTTTGGCCAAACGCAAGAGGAACACGGCTCGCTCGGCGGAGATCTGTTTCGCGACGTATAGGTAGTCGTTGTTGTTGTTGTTGGAGAGGTGCGTTAGGTGCAGCGGGTGGTGGTGGTGGAAGACGCGCGAGCAATTCATTAAACTTGTTATCGAGCTTTGTTTCGAACGTCTTCTCCATGCCATCTATCTTCTCCATGGCCTCTTCAAATCTGTTTAGCACATCTTGCACCTGTCCACTCATCATTTGCTGAAATTTATCATGCAAATCCTTGTTCGTCATGTTCTCCCAGTCAGTCTCGTCGGCTTGTGATCCTGACATGGTTAGCAACAATAGAAACACACAAGAATATGATCCTACAGACTACTAACAAGAGGTGGTGGTGGGTGTCACAAATCCGTCAAGCAAATCTCAAATTCTTACCAGTTCTTACCCAGCAGCAGGCGGTGATCGGCAACCGTTGTAGTCAAAAACTCTCAAAGCTTGGATAGAGCGATTACCAGGGAGAGTCAAACGCACGACGTAGATGTATGTGGAGCTGGGAAGGCTTATAATATGGTAGCAAAAAGGGTCAGCAATAATCAATTCAGAGATGCAAAGTTGAATAAACCCAGTTTTTATGCATTAGATCAAACCTCAAACATTGCATGATTAGGATCTAATTAAATTGTGGGTATTGGGAAGTAGTTGATGAGGTAGTACCTATTACCTGTTTATTATCAAACCCTTGGGAGTTACTATTACGTTATGCTTATAGTGCCATGCTATGCTCGTAGACGTGGATTGGGTTTTGAGAGTATTCATGACAGATGTGAGATTGTTAATTAATGGTTTACTTAAGGTGGCAACTTAAACACACATCTGGGTGGATTGATGCACCTGGTTATTCTAGGATTGCCTGTCTAGGCACCTGGGTAGACCAGGATTGCCTGTTTTTTTATGTTCCGCCACCCAGGCTCAAAGGGATCATGAGATTTTTCATGCTAGAAACTTCCATGTGCAGCCACAAGCTATTTTGGGCTCTAGCATAGTTGACTAAGTCATGCGAACTCTTACAGTGGTAGACTAGCAGATGTAGGGGATGTAGGTGGTACGGTCTACCCGATCGTAAGGTGCTAGCACTTCTGAAAGACTATGTCTCGGTCATCCGTTTCTCAAACACCATGCAGTGCGAGATATCCAACGGAGGAGATCGAGTCTTGTGGGGAAAAGTGTGCAAACCTCTGCAGAGTGTATAAACTAATCATGGTTAGCTGTGTCCCCGGTTATGGACATCTTGAGTATCTAGTACTTGGATTATCATGTGAATCTCATCATGTTACTTTAAATTAAGTTTGTTGGGTTTAATGATGTTACTTAATTGGGATTGAGAATGCTGTCAACCATTCTCAATGTTCAACAACCACCATGATAGTTAAATAAAATCTATTTCTTTGCAGTAGGAAAAAATTGGCTTTTCGCAAAAACCTTATAACCATAGAGCTTTTCCACCAGCCAAATATGCATGTAGTGATAGCCATTGTTCATCATTCTCTATGGTGTGAATTTGCCAGTACATTCAATGTACTGACCCTTTGTGGCTGCAACGTCTCATGCTGCAGGATTTCTTACGACGAGTAAGTGATACGTTAGGGTTATGATTTCTACACTCAACTTTGCCGTTGGTGTTGATGGGAATCCACAACCTTGTTACTTCCGCTATTTGGATTGAGGTAATAGTATTTTACGTTACTTATACATGTGATTTACCTCTGTTATAAATCCTCGAGTACTATGTGTGTCAGCATACCGATCCAGGGATGACACTTAAGCACAGAGACTTGATCCACTCGGGTCGGGTCGCTACAGAAACAATGTGTGTGCGTGGTAAATGTACACATGATCCATCATGATGTGTATCTGCATGTGTGAGTTAGCACAAGATAAGCAATGCTCAAAAAAATTGAAGCATGGTATATGAACATGTCATCCATGTTGAAAGAATAGTTGTTATGCATAACACGATGGGGACGCAAATTGAGCATTCAAGTATATGGCACATCAATATTATTTTCATTCATTGGGGCCATATTATGCACACAATTATTGCGATCATGCAATGGATTGGATGGATTAAAATCTCCTAACATGTATGAGGAAGCTATTGGTGTCTCATGATAAATACCGGACACATCATATGGAGAAAATGGACAACATCCAAAACAATGCATATCCGAATCTAGGTGGCCATGGCATGTCATATGATTTAAATGATGCAAAGGGAGCATATCAATATCACCACAAGAGAAAAAATACCAACAACCATGGGCTTGTCATCTATGCCATATGTGCAAATTGGGTTTATTTTAATGGCATATGCATAGTCACTACGATGATATTGCAAATATGACATATGGTTGATCTCATGCATAGCATATGACAAGTAAAGTGAATGGTCAAATATGATGTGACCGAGAGAATTATCACAAGAAATCCTATGCAACATGGCATCACAACTAATAGACTCCACATGGCAATCATCAAACTCATCATAAATTGGTAAATCATCGCATGGGGAACTCATACTACCATGAAGCATGGTAATAGGTGGATCAACCTCATGTAAGCAATCAATGTCAAGATAGTCTACTAGTGGGACAAGACCATCACCTTCACCTATGTTACCTTTGTCATTCCACTCATGTGGTGTAGGTGAGGTGGTAAAGACCAAATTTTGGTCAACATCATCATCTTGATGGAACCATGTGGCAAGAGCATCATATTCCACCAATGGCCATCGTCTTGTCCATAGGAAGGACGAAGTCATCGAGTATCGGTGCATCATCATATATGGGACCTAGCACCAAATGAGAAGACACAATAGAGGTAGAGGTCAAGTTGTTAGAAATGCAAATGGCCTCACAAGACCTATCAACTATCTCACTCTCACTATGTGGTGGCTCACTCACTCCCTCAAAATAGGCGCACTCAAAGTCACGTATGGTGGAGTCACTCATTTCACTCAAGTGGTGCGGGTTGTGGCTCTCCTCACATGGAAATTGGGACAACTCATCATATATGCGGCTAGTGGTGAAGTCACTCTCACTCTCAATATGGTGGCACAAGTCTCTGAACTCATCATCATGGAAGCATCATCCTTGCTCGTCACCATGTTTCTCGCCTCCAAAGCATGTTCATTGAGAGGCTCTATAGTCGTAGTCGTCGCCGCGCCGTCTTTAAAAAGAGTTGTGGTAGACTCTGCATCATCAATGCCACAAAGAGGGATCGTGATGAATTCAAACTTGGGAGCATCATCTTGGAGCTCATCAGGCTTGGACATCTTGGTGGTACTATCCTCATGCTCGTTGCCGTGGAGCTTGGTTGTCGCGAAGTGTGCTTAGGGTGGAGAAGCCTTGGCCTTCACGAGTTCTTGTTTGTGCCTTGAGAGCACCAATGAAGTTGTCTTGGAGAGACTTGTAGTTCTCGAGCAAGATAATATTGGAGATGTTGTTGTTCAATCCCATAATGAAGTGGAACTTCGTCCGAATGGGGTCGTCCACGCCGGCTCATCACAAGGCTTTCTTCATCTCCTTGAAGTACTCGTCGATGAAATTGTATCCTTGGATGGTGTTCTCCAATTAGTGTTGAAGATGTTCCATGTAGGTGGAAGGCATAAACTCTCGCCACATAGCGCTCTTCATCTTGGGCCATCTCATGTCGAAGCTCTTCAAAGGTGTATGAAGCCACCATGTCGACGCGTAGTCGTGAAAGTTAACTGTGGCACACTTCACTTGATCTTTGAAAGGGACTTGAAGTAGCTTGAGGTAGGTGTCCATGTTGCGCTCCCACTCGAGATACTCCTCGGGGTCTCGAGTCCCATAGAAAGGAATTGCGTGGTCCATGTCGAGGTCATAGTAGCTCATGGAAGTCCTGGACTTGAGCTTGGGGAGCTTCTCTTGAGGTGCTTGTGGGCGAAGATGGCGCATGTTCAAAGGCGAAGATGCCTTGAAGTCGCTTGGCGAAGATGCCAATGTAGATGTAAGATCCCAATTTTCCCAATTAGGATGTTAATAGGTCATTCATATGCATATCATATTTTTATTTACATTATTTGCTTTTTTGGAATATTCGGATCATTATGCAACCAAGGCAAATTTATTGGAGTGGAGATAACATGACTTCTCCCCTATTTTAAATATGTTCCTAATGTCCAAAATATTATTTCCAGTCCATGTGTTATGTTCTGGTATTTTTAATAAACTCCAAATAATTTTATGTTAGTGTTTTATTGATGTTTGTGTGGCCTATTGCATTTTTTAAAAAATGCATTAGAGTAGGAACTAGTGTTCCTGTAGATTGTATTAGTGTATATATTTTTAGTGTGTGCTATTTAATTTTTTGATTTTTTGTGTTTTTATTTTATTGTAGTTAATTGTTTTTGCTGTAGCAGTTTTGTTTTAAAAAAGTGAGAAATCAGCTGGCAAGCCAGCCAGCCAGCCCAGTAGAGCGCTGCGGCCCAGCAAACTCCCAGCAGCCCACCTCCCGCGAAGCGGTACGCAGCAACCAGTAGCACCGCGCCCGAAACCCATCACCCTCTGCCTCAGCCACTGACTGCGGGCCCCGCGACCACACCCCTCCCCTTCCCCGAGCCGTACACGGCTATGCCACACCACGCACACCCGAGCGCGACCTCGTGTCGAGCCCCGCACCCCTAATCAACCCCGTGATCCCCAGGGACGCCACATGCGAGACAAACCCTTGGCAACCCTACAGAAGCCCTTCCACACTTTCTGTCGACCGCGCGCGTCGGTTGAGTGCAACAAATCTCGCCGAGAACCACCGCCATTTGCCGAACGTTTTTGTCGCCGTAAGAACGCCTCCGGCCACACCCTTCACTTCCCTCGACCCTCTGCTCATAGCTACACTCCTCTGACATGTTTTCATTGGCAGAAAGCCACCGAAGCGAGCCGCCGGAGCACACCCGATGCCACCGGAGTTTGCGTCTTCACCGCCACCAGCAGAGTACGCTCTCATCTCCATTTCAGCCACCCTTGTCACCGTCGTTGAATGCCGCATCCGCTCGCCCCTTCACCCTCGCCGAAGGATCGCCGAAGAGACGGTGCCGCCCACGTCCGCTTCGCCACTACCATTCCTCTGTTCCCTGGTTATCGCGCACATAGGAGAATTTTTAGCCAATCTCGTGCCTCCACTTGGCCGTAGCTACAGGAAAAGCTATAGTGTGGCAACAGTAGTTCCAGAACAGTACTTTTCTTTTTATTTTTTTAGATTTTCCTCTAAACTTCTCTTAGCTATATATTTTAGTACATATGTATATATATATATATCCAAATTAGGTCATTCTTTTTCCTATGAACTCATGAAAACCAGTACCTTATCACAACACCAACTTTCCACATGTTTTGCACTTTTCAAATTTGAATCAAATCTTCTGGAGGCCATAACTTTCAAATTGTTTAGCGAAAGTGAGTGTTTCTTTCTGCGTTGCATTTCTGGTGCATTGTAGTTGATTTGTATAGGCTTTTATGCTACTGTTATTTTATTTTTAAAATGATTTCTTGTTGTTGGTTTTATTTTGGTTTTATTGGAGTTTCGGTGATTGATTTGTTGATTGTGTGAAACGTGTAGATTGTCCAGAGTGCGATGCAAGCTATTGTCAGGAGTGTGACTTTCTGAACCAGAACCAAGGCAAGTTACATGTTGATCATCCTTTACATATTGTTTTTCTATGCATGTAGAAGATATCACACTATAAATTTATGCATGTATAGGATTATTATATTATTGTGCTATGTTGTTGAGCTATCTCCCATCAATGTAGATCGTGGTAGTTATAGTTTTGCTATGCTTGTAGACGGGGTTAGTTCGTGTATACATTGAGTTTATGTGAGGATTATAAACGTAATCAAATTGACTAGTAATTAAGGACTTTATTCACCTCTGGCGGAATTGGTATTCATGGGTGGTTTCAACAACATCATGGTTTATACCCTCTGAATGTAAGTTGACGGGTCTTTAGAGATGAGCTATTGAGATGGATTTCTTTTCTGCCAACTTGAGGTATTGTCTTATAGTTTACTAGTATTTTATATATCTAGTTGTTTAGTTTTTACTTTCATTACCTCTTGTAATCCATGTAATTTTTAACTCTTCTTGCAAGAATGTTTTGAGTGTTGTGTGTGTGGGGGGGTTCCCTACAGTTTACAGTAAAAAATGTAAGTTAACGGCCGCCCAGGCTCAAAAAGATTAGATAGACTTAGTGACTAGTAGCATTCATGCGCAACCGCCAGCTAAATGGGCTCTTGCTTAGGTCAATAGGTTGTGGGATCCTTGCCCGGGTATGCTAGCAGATGTAGATATGTGTAGGTGCACCGGTTGCCGGTGGGTGGAGGTGACTACTTCGGAAAGACTTCATCTCAATATTTGGGTTGAGTCTACTAGGTAAAGTGTGCAAAACTCTACAGAGTATTAAAAACTAATAATGATTAGCCATGTCCCGGTTATGGAAAAATTTGAGCAACTATGCCATCACAGTTGTTGGATGATCTTGACAGATGTGACACTTAATAATATTTGTGGGGAACTTAATAATGGGTAGGTTGGAGTTGGATTTGCACTAAATAAATATTTGACTATTAGGTAGTTATGAGGACACAATCAGATTTCTGCAAAATATACCCCAAGGCTTCCTTTTGTTGTACTATGCATATACATGTAGGTATGTTTTATTATTGCTCCTGTGTAACTTGCCAATACATTCAATTTATTGACCTATACGGTTGTAATGTCTCATGTTGCAGGATATTCAGACGAGGAGTAAGGTGCCATTAGGGTCGCGAGTCTGCATTCAGCATCGCCAGTGGGCTATGATGGGACTCATCGTTATTTTCCGCTACTTTCCTCTGTTTGATTGAATACAGCTAGCCAAGTGCTATGAAGATTGTTTAATTTTATACATTCTAGATCATACGTTGTAATAAATGATGCACTTGCTATTCTGGTATTCATCTATACTATGTGTGCTAGCGAGTTCGATCCAGGGACTAGCACGGTAAGCACAAAGACTCAAATCCTTCGAGGTTTGCTCGTTACAGTAGATGGTGAAGTCATCGAGCGGTGGTTGGTGTTGAGCTCTTGACCTTCATGTTCATGTAGGTGATGGTGTCGATGCTGATGTGACCTTGCTAGAGATGGTAGCTCGAAAGCATGTGCACTTGAGCGTCTTCTCGAAGATGACGAAGACCTCTTGTGGTTTGTGATGAGGACTTGCTCCTCCTTCAGAGCATCCATCTTAGCGTCGATGAGGTTTTTCGTGGCATCAAACTCGTCGTTGTTGTTGTAGACTGAAGGAGGTGTGCTTTGCCTATCCATCACAAGACTCAAGCAAAGGTGTGTAGGAAATGAGATAAACAATACCAAGCTACCTTTTCCCAAAGCTGAGGATATATCTCGTTTCACTCAATGTGAAGTGAAAGAATAGTGGAATTGGTACCAGACTTGTTCACTCTCACCTACAAAATAAAGCTTATCGAGTGGCTTGGTTAGGACAAGTGGCACAAAAAATTGATGCAATTGTTAGCAAGAGTCAATAATGTTGAAATAGATTCACAAATTTGCAATTGAAACAAGTAGACCAATAGCAATGAATGGCACATGGAAACACACACACACAGATAGATAGATGGGGTCGTGCAACCAAGGAATGATCTCAAAATGAGGAATCCATGAAAAATGCTCTTGTTGCACAACTCTAGAGAGACGCTAGCACGATTGCTCAATAGGCGGATATTACACTTGTGCATGACCTATAAGAGACAACAATGCAATGACTTCTATCCCAAGTATGCTATGTATATATGATTCTCGGTGTTTCGCACACAATGATCCAAGATGATCAATGATGGTATATGATATGCAATGTGTCGATGCTATGGCTATTTCTTACAAGCTCTTTGTTTTTCTCTTTGCTTAAAAGTTTATTCTTTATTTTATATGGCCACTATGCAAAAAAATTGAACCAGGATAGGAATTTTGTATATGCGGGAACAATCTTGTGACACAAGAGATGATATGATGATACCAAGATGAGGTATGTATGCAAAGGAATCGATGATCACTAATGTGCACAAGTAACGTTGCCGGCAATACTCAATGGTAAGTCTTGATAGGAAAGTGGCACAAAATGGGCTCGGGGTTAACAATGCAATGGCAAGAATGAATGTACAATTATGGGATGCCATGATACCAAGATGATATAGAGGTTACTGTCTTTTCTTACAGTTAGGGTGTTAAAAGGATGAAGTGGTCGTTGTTGATGTTGAGTCTGTGGTGATGATGAGAGGCGGTGCTCTTGATGTAGAACCGTTCCTAATTAGCCGAAACACCTTAGGAAACGGAAAAACCACGAACTCAAAATCTTAAACGTCAAATGTCAAATGGTGGTACTGAAATGCGGTGGTGGTTTCCAAAGCTCAATGGGATGGCAGAAGTGCAATGATGGGTTATGCAAGACAGAGTTGAAGTCACCATCCCTAAGTAGCTGAATCACCTTAGGAGACACAACCAACAACTCAAAAAAGCTCAAACAAAATTGGGTTAAGTTGGGGTGGCAAAAGTGTATGGTAGACTAGGTTATGCGGAAGTTATGTGATGCCCCACAAGTATAGGGGATCAATCATAGTCCTTTCGATAAGTAAGACTGTCGAACCCAATGAGGGTTTAGGTGCTTTAAAATTACTTTTGCGAACCACTATTGACACCTTAGGATGTTCCTTTATCCTAACAGGGAAATGTGGCTTTTCAATATAAACACTAGGCACAACTGGATCAACATTGTAAATGATGATTCCATATTTAACTATGACTGGTTCTTTAATTTCTTCTTTAATAGGGGGATGATATTTAAACCACTCTATTTAGGGAGATCAACATGAGTAGCAAATGATTCACAAAAGGAGGCTACTATCTAAGAGTCGAGTCCATATTTAGTGCTAAACTTGTGAAAAGCATCGGTACTCATAAAAGATTTAACACAATCAAACTCAAGCTTAATACCTGACTCTTTACCTTTGTCGAGTTACCAATATTCCGAGTTGTGTTTAATTCTTCCTAAAAGATCCCACCTGAATTCAATAGTCTTCTTCATAAAAGAACCAACATAACAAGTATCGAGCATGGATTGATCATTACGAGAAAGCCAAGCATAAAAATTCTGAATGATAATTTCTCTTGAGAGCTCATGATTAGCACATGAATATAACATTGACTTAAGAACCCCCCAAGCTAGAGCGACACTTTAGCCTTCACAAGGCCAAAAATTATATATATATATAATTCCAATTACGATGAACTAGATGCATAGGATAAAACTGTTGGTGAAATTCCAATTTCAATCTATTCGAGTTCCAAGATCCAATATCATCATATGGACTATACCATGTAAATGCTTCCCCCCCCCCAAAGATAAAGGGAAAACCTACTTATTGACTTCATCTCCGGGTAAACCTGCAAGTTTAAATAATCCACAAATTTCATCCACATGTATCAAATGCATATCGGGATGCACTGTTCCGTCTCATGCATAAGGATTAGTTAGCAGTTGATCTATCATACCTAAAGGAATCTCCTAACTAATATTTTTAGTAGGTGTAGTAGGTTGAGGGGCAACTCTTTCTGCTGCTGGCCGAGGTGAAGATACCCCAAACAAACCCCTCAAATGATTGTCTTCCATAGTAATAAGTGACAATAAATTTCAGCATGTAATATAAATTTTTCCTTACCGATATCCACTTACCAAGAGCGCTTCACTCCACGACAACGGCACCAGAAAAGAGTCTTGGTGACTCAAAAGTATAGGGGATCAATCATAGTCCTTTCAATAGGTAAGAGTGTGAACCCAACGAGGAGCAGAAGGAAATGACAAGAGGTTTTCAGCAAGCTAATTTCTGAAGCACTGAAATTTTTGGTAACAAGTAGTTTGATAGCAAGGTAATTTGTAACGAGAAAGTAACGGTAATGTTAAAAAAAGTTCAGCAAGGTAGCCCAATCCTTTTTTATCAAAGGATGTGCCAAAATGATCTCTTATAATAAGCAAAGTTTTCTTGAGGGCACACGGGAATTTCATGTAGTCACTTTATCATGTTGGTTTGATTCACATTCGCTACTTTGATCATTTGATATGTGGGTGGACCGGAGCTTGGATGTTGCTCTTACTTGAACAAGCCTCCCACTTATGATTAACCCCCTCGCAAGCATCCGCAACTATGACAGAAGAATTAAGATAATGATCTAACTATAACATTACACATATGGATCCAAATCAGCCCCTTACGGAATAGCACATAAACTAGGGTTTAAGCTTCTGTCACTCTAGCTACCCATCATCTAATAACTACTCCACAATGCATTCCCTTAGCCCCAAATATGGTGAAGTGTCATGTAGTCGACATTCATAACACCACCAAGGGAATCACAACATACATATCATCAAAATATCGAACGAATACCAAATTCACATGATTACTTGTAACATGACTTCTCCCGTGGCCTCAAGAACAAGGAAAGCTACTCACAAATAATATTAATGCTCAAGATCAGAGGGATATTAAATAGCATAATGGATCTGAACATACAATCTTTCACTAAATAAACAATATAGCATCAACTACATGATGTAATCAACACTACTTGTCACCCACAGCTACCAATCTGAGGTTCTGGTATAAAGATTGAACACAAGAGATGAACTAGGGTTTTGAGATGAGATGGTGCTATTGAAGATGTTGATTAAGATTGTTCTCCCAAAGATGAGAGGCTTGTTGGTGATGACAATGGCTTTGATTTCCCCCTTCGAGAGGGAAGTTCCCATGATGGAATCGCCCCGCTGGAGGGCAAAAGTCCTCTTGCCTAAGTTCCTCCTCAAGACGGCGGCGCTCCATCCCGAAAGTCCTCTCCTTCTTTTTTCTAGGTCAAAGTACCTTATATACTAGAATATGGGCACGAGAGGTGGGCTAGGGTGCCCACTATCCACCAGGGGGCGCCTGAGGGGGTAGCGCGCCCTTGTGTCTTGTGGCCACCTGGTTGCCCCCCCTCTGGTAGTTCTTTTCTCCAGTATTTTTTATTTATTCCAAAATAATTCTCCATAAAATTTCAGCTCATTTGGAGATGTGCATAATAGGTATCTCTGACATAGATTTTTCAAGCCCAGAATTCCAGCTGCTGACATTCTCCCTCTTTATGTAAACCTAGCATATTATCAAAGAAAAGGTATTAGAATTACTCCATAAAGTGTTATAAAGCATAAAAACACTATAAGTAACAGTAAGAAACCATGATGCAAAATGGACGTATCAATTCCCCCAAGCTTACACCTCGCTTGTCCTCAAGTGAAAGCCGATATCGAAAATCATGTCCACATGTTTTGGGAGAGAGGTGTCGATAAAAACAAAATACAGACATAGTAGCATCATGCATATTGTTATAACAACAACAAACTTTATTATAAAACTTTATCATATAACTTCGCATGAACAAGTAACAATTCATCACAACATCAAAGTAAAAAGCTTAAACGTTTTTAAAAACCAACAAACTATGTTCTCAGTAAACTTTGCAACTACAATTCATCATATTTTCAAGAAGGGTCTCGTATCGAAGCCTTTTGGCAAGTCCAGATACTCAAACCATCATTTAATCTTTTGTGATTGCTAACACTCACATCATATATTTAAACAAAAAGTTTCAACCGGACACATAGAAAGATAGGGGCTTATAGTTTTTGCCTCCCAGCTTATTCACCTCAAGGGTGATGTCAACAATAATAACTCATGCTCACTTAGGTAATCACACAACCTCCTCTAGAATCTCTGTATTGTAGATACCACTCAGCAGCTTGGTCCTTGAGTTGAAGCGAAGCAAACTTGACAAAGTCCTTAGGTCTGACATTGCTACATTCAAAATGTTTGCAGATGTCCACAAGATAGTCGTCGGCGTCTGTGGCCTCGACACATTTGCTTAAGGACTTCGGCTGGTTTGCGAGGAACTGGTTGAGGGTAGGAAACTGAGGCTGATTGTTTCCTTGGCCTTGATTTCCTTGGTTGCCTTACCCTTGGTTGCGCTCTTGCAAGAGTTGCAAAAGCATCTGAGTGTTGGCGTTGGTGGCTTCCATGACAGCTTGCCATGCCTTCGGAGGTGGAGGTGGTGGCGGATTCTGACGCATTGGAGGAGCCATCCTGAATAGGGTGACATCCGTTAGAATTTCAAAAGACATATATTCAAGCTGAATCAATGGATAGAAATTGCAACATATAGTCTCACGATAAACATTAGAACAAGGATGAACAAATGAATTCCAAAGGAAATCATCACACGTCCATCAAGGTGAGAAGCCACTTAGATAAAGGTAGATGAGCAAAGCAACAAGGTACAGATATGAACAAATAAGTGGTAAGGATTACCCAATCACAAACCAAATATCTGCGGGAAGAAATACTAGAGCTACTTGAATTCCCACCTATAAAACTCCCGAAACTTTCTGGTTATGTAATCAGGTGTTGGGGATATAGGGGAAGCAAAATATCTCACCCAAACTAACAATTCCTACATCCATCTGTATCCATCCTTCAACACATAACCAAGAAACCTTCGTAAATCATGTACCTCAACCTTCGAAAAGCATCCGTTATATGAGTCATGGCAATACTCCTGAACTCCCGCCCTAGTACTCGGTGGCGTCGAGGTTATCTCACCAACAACTGCATAAAAGAGATTTTCGATGTCGGCGAACTCAGGTATTCCATAACTGCAACGATAAAATTGTGACGACTACACCTCGGAGCTCAACTCCCCGGGACACTGCCACAACCCCTAAATGTCAGGAGGCACCAAGAACAATGTTCTCATCACAAGACTATCGGAACGATTCCAAGATACCCACGTGATCCTAAATTTTTTTAGTGAAATTTGAGGAGAGAAGAGTAAAAAATTCTACGTCAGGAGGCCTCACCAGAGCGACAAAGGGACCGAGGAGTAAAAAGAATCCTACTCTCCGATATATATATATATATATATAATCCTAAGACTCAAAACATGTTCTTCTAGACTCAACAACGTCAGCGATTCGATCAAGTAGGGGGCTCCTAAGTCGGGGATGGCTCTGATTACCAACTTGTAACACCCACAATGCGGCTATATCTCCCACGTGTCGGGGCATGACTTAGAGGCATAGCCGCATGGTAGGCTTGTCGCAAGAGGAGTAATCTTCACACATCCCATGTACTGAATAAGAAAGGGATAAAGAGTTGGCTTACAATCGCCACTTCACACAATACATAAATATTTCATACATCATCCAAAATACAATCAAAGGTCCGACTACGGAACCAAATAAAGGAAGACAACCCCAAATGCTAGATCCCCAATCGTCCCAACTGGGCTCCACTACTGATCATCCGAAAAAGAAACATAGTAACGGCCCAAATCCTCGTCGAGCTCCCACTTGAGTTCTGTAGCATCACTTGCACTGGTATTCTCGGCACCTGCAACTGTTTGGAAGTATCCATGAGTCACGAGGACTCAGCAATCTCACACCCGTGAGATCAAGACTATTTAAGCTTATGGGTAGGAAAGGGTAGTGAGGTGGAGCTGCAGCAAGCACTAAGCATATATGGTGGCTAACATACACAAATAAGAGCGAGAAGAGAAGCAACGCATGGTCGAGAAGCTATAAGTGATCAAGAAGTGATCCTGAAGCTACTTACGTGCAAGCATAACACAAGGCCATGTTCACTTCCTGGACTCTGCCGGAAATAGACCATCACAGCAACGCACGCGGTTGATTCATTTTAATTAAGTTAAGTGTCAAGTTCTCTACAACCGGATATTAACAAATTCACATCTGCCACATAACCGCGAGCACGGCTCTCGAAAGTTTATAACCCTGTAGGGGTGTCCCAACTTAGCCCATCACAAGCTCTCACGGTCAACGAAGGATATTCCTTCTCCCGGGATGACCCGATCAGTATCGGAATCCTGGTTACAAGACATTTCGACAAAGGTAAAACAAGACAAGCAAAGCCGCCCGATGTGCTAACAAATCCCGATAGGAGTCACACGTATCTCGTTCTTAGGGCACACCGGATAGGTCAAGCTATGAGTAAAACCAACCCTCAAGTTGCCCCGAGGTGGACCCGCAGGTTGCCCGTTTCGGACCAACACTCAAAGGAGCACTGGACCTCAGCGGGGGGGGGGGGGGGGGTTAAAATAAAGATGACCCTTGAGTCTGCGGAACCCAAGGGAAAGGTATATGGTGGTAGGTAGGCAAATGGTAAAACCAAGGTGGGCCTTGCTGGAGGAGTTTTATTCAAGGTGAACTGTCAAGGGGTTCCCATAACAACCAACCGCATAAGGAACGCAAAATCAAGGAACATAACACCGGTATGACGGAAACTAAGGCGGCAAGAGTGGAACAAAACACTAGGCATAAGGCCGAGCCTTCCACCCTTTACCAACTATATAGATGCATTTAAGTAAATAAGAGATAATAATGATATCCCAACAATATCCATGGTCCAACATGGAACAAACTTCATCTTCACCTGCAACTAGCAACGCTATAAGAGGGGCTGAGCAAAAGCGGTAACATAGACAAACAACGGTTTGCTAGGAAGGTGGGTTAGAGGCTTGACATGGCAATATGGGAGGCATGATATAGAAAGTGGTAGGTAGCGTGACAGAGCAATAGAGCGAACAACTAGCAAGCAAAGATAGAAGTGATTTCCAGGGTATGGTCATCTTGCCTGCAAAGTTCTCAGAGCTGTCGAAAGCTTGATCCTCGAAAGCGTACTCAACAGGTTCCTCGGTCTTGTACTCGTCTCTTGGCTCTACCCAAAGAAAGAACACAAGCAATGGAACAACAATCAATCACGGTGCAATGCACAAGCAACATGATGCAATACATGTCATGATATGCAAGATAAGATATGCAATGCATATGCATGCTCTGGAAGGGGAAGGACGAACAAGGCATAAACTTGGCAAACAAAGTATTCCACTGGAAAGATGAGATGATTTCGGTTGAAATCGATATAAAGATCACCGGAAATGGATGCACGATTTGGAAATGGCGAGCAAAACAAGAATGGTGCTATTCTGCGATTAACAACATGATGCCACTTAGAATGCAACAAGAAACTAAGGTATTGTACTCCAATATGGCAATAAAGCCTATGGCAGTGATGTACAAGAGATGCTTGACAAAACATGAACACTGAGCTACGGCTAAATCAGACTAGAACAGGTTCAAACAAGCATGGCAAAAGTGTAAAAGATATCAACTTCACAGACTTAGAGAAATTACTAACATGTCAAAAATAACATCAGGAAGCAATGTTTAGACCAAGCAAACAACATGCTACAGGAACATATCATAGCAAACAAAGGCACAGAAAATATGATGGCATCCATGTCAACATAGCAAGTTTTATTAACAGTTTTAGACTTAGCAGAAAAACAGAGCATGTCATAAACAAATTTATGAAGGCAACTTTGCGAGCTCATGCCACTCACCACAAAGAATTGCATGACAATATAAGCATACCAATAGCAAGATGACATGTTAATGAAGCTAACCATGGCAAGAGAAAGTTCATAGGATTCATGGATCACTAACAACAACCATGACAATATTGATTAACATGTTAACATTTTGCCAGGAACATTTTATAGCAAAAGTAGAGCAAGGACAAGACATGCTAGAGCACTCCATAATTGCAAACAGGGACATGGATGGATAGAGCATAACCACATGTTCAAAACATCGTTACTGAAGTATCCCAAAATAAGCATGGATCTCACTGTAGCATCAAGTTTACATGGCATCAAAATAACAGCAGGAAAAGGACTTAGCAAAATCCTAAGTCCCTGAAAACAACAACATTGTGGAGCCTACTTTGCATGCTTGTGCTAGTCACCACATAGATTACAAAAATATAATACTAGCACCTCTGTAAAGATGGCATGATGTAGTTCAAAACACATGTATACCTCAAGCTCATATGATGCACACATCAAATGCTACAAAAATGACAAAACCTCATGATCTGATAAGTACCAGCAGTTAACATTTTATAGCACTCTTGCATCAATGAAAATGGCATCAGAAAATAGAGTAACATGGATGGAAATGCTTCTACCTTGAAGATCTCAACGAGCCCAACAATTGGACATATCATATGCATGAATCGGAGCAACGAGCGCGAAGATACAACATGATGAACAGGGGCATAAAAATATTAGGGAAAGCGACGGCCTTGTAGAATTTTACCATCGCGGAACGGATCTAGGGTTCGGGCACAGAGATTGAGGATGGCCAGATCTCGCCAGAGAACTTGCCAGAGAGGAGGACGGGGATGCCGGAGCGCGGGGAAGAACGCTGGAGGAGGTCGAGCTTGCCTGAGGAGGGGCCGGAGGAGGCGAGGCACGGCGGCGAGGCGCACTCGGCGGCAGGGCGACGCGGTGGCGTGCTGTGCCGGCGCAAGGGCGGCACCAGCGGGTGGCGAAGGGCATGGTTGCGGCGGGCGACGGTGCTGGAACGGGGCTGGCGCGGGCGGACGAGGCGGCGCGCACGAAGGAGAGGGCGGCGGTGACTGGGCCGCGGGGGCTGGCGATGGGCTTCAGCGGTGCGCGGGACGGGCGCCAGTGACATGGTGACACGGGAGTGGCTGAGGCGGCAGGGTGGGCGATGTGGCGGGCGCTGATTGGACGGAGTGAGGTGGCCGGTGGACGCGTCCGACGCGGACGGACACATCCGGCGGCGCGGGAAGAAGGGAGCTAGGGTTTGGACTGCGAGAATTTTTGGGGAGGGGCACATATTTATAGGTAGAGGGAGTTTGGAGTGTCCAAAAGAGGTGTAGTTTTCGCCCACACGATCGTGATCCGACGATGGAGGACATGGAGATGGTTTAGATGGGTTATTGGGCCGTTTTGGAGGGGTGTTGGGTTGCAACACACAAAAGGCCTTTACGGTTACCCGGTTAACCATTGGAGCATCAAACGACCTACAAATGGAATGAAATTTGACAGGCGGTCTATGGGTAGTGTACCAAGGCCACTTGGCAAATCTCGGCCCATTCCGAGAACGTTTAACACCCGCTCACGAAAAGAGACAAGAGGGGTGCACCGGTGCATGTGGGAGTGTCGGATTGCGAAACGGACAACGGGGGAAATGCTCGGATGCATGAGACGAACACGAAAGCAAATGCGATGCACATGATGACATGATATGTAATGCACGACATGAACCAAATGCAAAGCAAAGACAAAACCCAACCACAGAGGGAATCTCATAACTTAAAGCCGAAAATGGCAAGAGTCGGAGTTACAAATATGTCAAGTTACATCCGGGGTGTTATAGTGGACTTGCCAAAAAGGCTTCGATACGTGACCCTTCCTGAAAAGATGATGAATTGTAGTTGCAAAGTTTACTGAGAACATAGTTTGTTGGTTTCCAATAGAGTTTATGCTTTATACTTCGATGTTGTGATGTATTGTTACTTACTCATGAGAAGTCTATGATGAAAGTTTATGATAAAAGTTATCTGCTAAAGTTTTATGTTAAAGTTTGTTGCTGTTATAATAATGTACATGATGCTTCTATGTCCGTATGTCGTTTTTATCGACACCTCTCTCTCTAAGCATGTGGACATGTTTTTTGATTTTGGTTTTTTTCTTGAGGACAAGCGAGCTCTAAGCATGGGGGAGTTGATACGTCCATTTTGCATCATGTTTACCTACTATTATTTATATTGTTTTTATGCATAATAATGCTTTTTGGAGTAATTCTAATGCCTTTTCTCTCATAATATGCAAGGTTCACACAAAGAGGGAGAATTCCTGCAGCTGGAAATCTGGACCTGAAAAAGCTACGGCATGCTCCCTATTCTGCACAACTTCAAATGTGCTAAAATTTTACGGAGATTTTTATGGAATATATAAGAAATATTGGAGCAAATAAGTACCAGAGGGGCCCACCAGGTGGGCACAACCCACCTGGGTGCGCCACGGAGCCAAGGCGCCCCTGGTGGGTTGTGCCCTCCTCGGCCCACCTCCGGAGCCCCTCCTCTGGTATATAAGTCATTTTGACCTAGAAAAAATAAGGGGAGGACTTTCGGGATGAAGCACCGCCGTCTTGAGGAGGAAATTGGGCAGGAGCACTTTTGCCCTCCAGCAGAGCGATTCCACTGGGGGAACTTCCCTCCCGGAGGGCGAAATCATCGTCATCATCATCACCAACAACTCTCCCATCTTGGGGAGGGAGATCTCCATTAGCATCTTCAACAGCACCATCTCTTCTCAAACACTAGTTCATCTCTTGTGTTCAAGCTTTGTACTGGAAGTATAGATTGGTACTTGTGGGTGACTAGTAGTGTTGATTACATCTTATAGTTGATTACTATATGGTTTATTTGGTGGAAGATTATATGTCAGATCCAATATGATATTTAATAACCCTTTGATCTCGAGCATGATTATCATTTGTGAGTAGTTACTTTTGTTCTTGAGGTCACGGGAGAAATCTTGTTGCAAGTAATCATGTGAATTTTATATGTGTTTGATATTTTGATGGTATGTATGTTGTGATTCCCTTAGTGGTGTCATGTGAACGTCGACTACATGACACTTCACCATATTTGGGCCTAAGGGAATGCATTGTGGAGTAGTTATTAGATGATGGGTTGCGAGAGTGATAGAAGCTTAAACCCTAGTTTATGCGCTATTTCGTAAGAGGCTGATTTGGATCCAAAAGTTTAATGCTATGGTTAGAATTTAATCTTAATACTTTTCTCGTAGTTGTGGATGCTTGCGAGGGGGTTAATCATAAGTTGGAGGTTTGTTCAAGTAAGAACAACACCTAAGCACCGGTCCACCCACATATCAAATTATCAAAGTGGCGAACACAAATCGAACCAACATGATGAAAGTGACAAGATGAAATTCCCGTGTACCCTCAAGAACTCTTTGCTTATCATAAGAGACCATTTTGTCCTGTCCTTTGCGTCAAAAGGATTGAACTACCTTGCTGCACTTTTTTTTACAATTACAGTTACTTGCTCGTTACAAATTATCTTGCTATCAAACTACTCGTTACATATAATTTCAGTGCTTGCAGAGAATTCCTTGCTGAAAACTGCTTGTCATTTCCTTCTGCTCCTCGTTCGCTATGACACTCTTACTTATTGAAAGGACTATGATTTATCCCCTATACTTGTGGGTCATTAGCAGGTTTCCTCTTTGGTTCTAAAGAGGCAAGCGCAGGCGCGGAGTCCCGAGGAATCAGCCAAAGGTTTCCATTCCCGTGCAACGAGACCAAGACCGCCAGAACGACAGGATGGATGTCATCGCCGAGCCGACCATGGTGTCTCAAGCGGAAGCTTTGCAGACGAAGACCACCTTTTGTTGGGATAAGATGTACTACTTGTCCCCCTTCAAAATTGGCCACTGTGGGATCCCTTCCTGCTTTCATTTTGGAGGAAGAGGATCGACGCCACTGTAAATATAGCTTAGCCACCACCATACGAGGGGATCCGGGATCCAATCCAAACCCTTACTAGCTCACATCCACACAAGAACAGGCCTCCTGAGGTTGTTCTTCCCCTGTACTAGTTCATCATCAGCTCCTTGCGAGGCTAATCCAACCCAGAGTAGGAGTAGGGTCTTATACCGCAAGGTGTCCCAAACCTGGGTAAACTGTCGTGTCCATTTCCTTTCTTGTTCATAGAGCTAGGCCGTGGGGGCAAAGAGTTGGTTGGCAGGAGAGGTTGAGTTCTTCGCACACACCCCAGAGCTCGAACCTTTCTTGGGTCAGCGGAGCCCTGAATCTGACACTATCTCTCAAGAGTAGAGGTAGGAGCATAGCTCAACTAAGATGAGCTATCACATTGCTAACCCTAACTACAGGAAGGGTAAGGAGTATATATAGGATAGTCCATGAAGGGGTAAGTTAGGAGGGGATACATGGGCATCTAGCCCTGCTATCCACGCATAGGTGCCGGACGTCCGATGTTTTGACTCTGGACATGTGACACCGGATTTCCCATGGGTGTCGGACATTCGGTGACAGGGACTTGTCGAATGTCCGTAGGTTGGCTGTCGTCTAGGCATTGTACCATTGACAGCATCCGTCCTTCTGGTTGGCTAGGTGTGGATGCGTCGGACGTCCGGAGGCGCTCCGTCGTTCGGGCACTGTAGAGTGTCGAACGTTCGGTGGCTTCAGGTTGTTGGCGTGGGTCCCCAGACTTGCCTGCCTGCGGCCCATGGCATGGCTCCACCAGCGGCCCCGTACGGCCCATCTTCACCAGCAAACACTCAAGACCCTCGCGAGGGGCCAAGCCTCGCGAGGCGGACGATGCAAGATATCAAGGCAAGGGGCACCTCGCGAGGTTCCTATGATGCAAGCCATGACGACCAAGGCCAGGCGGGCGCCAACATGCGTAGTGTCCTCGTTTCCTCTTTGGTGCTAAAGAGACAGGCGCTAGCGAGGAGTCCCGAGGCATCAGGCAAAGGTTTCCATATCAATGCAAAGAGACCAAGAACAGCAGGATGGCAGGATGGAGGTCACCGTGGAGCCTAGGACGGCGTCATCACTAGAGCCTTTGGCAGGCGAAGACCACCTTTAGTCAGGATAAATTGTACTAGTTGTCTCCCTTCAAATTTGGGAAGAGGACCATGGCCTCTATAAATAGGGCTAGCCACCACAGTAAAAGGAGGTATCCGAGGCCATTTAGATCACCCTCATCCACACGAAACTCACCAAGCAGAAGAGCACCTCTCCTCAGGAGGTTGTTCTTCCCTTGTAACTGTTCATCCTTAGCCAAAGAGGCAATCGACCACACGACATTGGAGAAGGGTATTACACCACATCGGTGGCCCGAACCAGTATAAATCCTATGTCCCTTTGTTCTGCGAGTTCGATGTGCTGAGCCTTGAGATCGTGGAGAGAGCATGAGCTACAGGGGTGGAGAGATCTTCGTGCGCACCCCAGTGTTCGAACCTCAAGGGTTTTGCTGGAACCCGAAATCCTATATTTGGCGCGCCAGGTAGGGGTGCGTTGAAGCTTTCCTTCCGTTGATCCGCGTTCCACCGCTCCACTACATGTCAGACGCGTGTTGAGCCCGCACCGAGCGCCGGGCCGCCCTCGTCGCCCGTGTCGCTCAGACAGCCCCTGTCGGCGGGCCTCCCAGTTGTTCTCCATCTCCTGTTGCCAACGCCGCTACCGGCCTCGTAGCAAACGAGCAGCAAGCATCATCACTGCACCCCTCCATGCGGCAGGACGGCTGCACCACCACCCCATCGCTGACTACGGCCGGCTCATCGTCTCACGCTCGCCGCGCACCCACGGACGCGCAGTATGCGCTGCTCATAGCACGTGAGCTCCTGCGCTACTGCCCGGTCGATGACCTCTACGAGGGCTGGTTAGGCTGCATCGACGAGCTCGTCAGCGTCGCTGGGGGCTCCCCTAAACCATCCCCTGCCTCCGCCTCGCCCACCTCCAGCCGCGGGTGATGTAGCTCATGGAGCGCCTCCCCTGCCTCCGCATCAAGACGGCGCCCTTGCACCGAGACGCGCAGCCCACGGAGCGCCACCGCCCCCTTCGTGTCAAGACGGTGTCCTCGCCCCAAGACATGCAGTCCCGCGGCGTGATCCGCCACGCCGTGTGCCCGCGCACGAAGAAGGAAGCTGCCAAGAGGTTCCCCGGCCACAAGAAAACGCTCCAGTGCTCCCGGCACCACCACGACAAGACCACGTGCCGCCTGCAGCGGCGGTGCACGGACATCAAGGGCAGGCTCCGCCCCTGCCGAGGACTCGGTGGCCACCGTAGGCTGCCGTGCTTTTGCTCCTGAGCTGCACACCGTCATTTGGCCAGGCAAGTTCAAGCCGGATCTGCCTCCGCGCTACGATGGCACCCCCGACCCCGTGGAGTTCCTGCAGCTCTATGAGCTGAGCATCGAGGCGTCCAACGGCGATGAAAAGGTCATGGCGAACTGGTTCCCTATGGCTCCCAAGGATGGCGCTCGCTCGTGGCTCCTGAACTTTCCCGCGGGATCAATCTCCTCCTGGGGTGAGATGTGCAACCACTTCATCGCCAACTTTCAGGGCACTCGTGACTGCCCTACGGCCGCGGGTGACCTGCGCCGCATCAAGCAACAGCTGGGAGAGACCCTGCAGAAGTACATCCAGCGCTTCAACAGGGTTCGTCTCAAGATCCTAAAGGTGACGGACGAGGCCATCATCTCAGCATTTTCCGATAGCATCTGCGACATCAAGATGAAGGAGGAGCTCGCCATCCACGAGGAGCTATGCACGACTCTGGAGCTGTTCAACATAGCAACGAGGTGTGCAAGAGCTGAGGAGGGGCGTCCCTCCCTCCTCGAGCTCCCTGCTGCCGACCCAGAGGAGAAGAAGGCCAAGGTCAAGGACGTGAAGCGCAAGGGAGTAGCCGTACTCGCGGTAGAGCCGGACACGAAGCGCGGCGAGGACCATCCCGAGTCGTCCAAAAGCAGCCGACCATTCTGCACCTTCCACAACATGCACAGCCACAACACCAACGACTGTCAAGAGCTCAGGGCCATTCGACATGAACACTTCGATCGACTCCCCGAGCGCAACGACCGGGGCTACGGCTGAGGACGAGGACGAGGTGGAGGACGCTGGGACGACCATGGACCCCGCCAGGAGTGGCGCGACCGCCCTCATGAGGACCACTGGCAGGAGCAGCCTCAGGAGGGCGCCTAGCGTGACCAGCCTCGCAAGGACCGTCCTCAGGGCAATCCTGGCCTCCCTCCGCTGCGGCCACCACCAACAAGGAATGACGACCACCATCAGGACGAGGGGGCTGGGGGCTTCCAAGAGCCACGCGCCATCTCTTGCATCTTGGGTGGTGCTCAGGCCCCGGCTTCCCAGCACATCTTCAAGCAGTTCTCTCGCGAGGTGAATGCAGCCCTCCCCAGGCTCGAGGTCCAAGTACACCATCACCTTTAGTTCGGCGAACCAGCTCAAATGCGTGGCGACCGCCGGCGTCCTCCCGATGCTCTGCTCACCCATCATCAGCAATGTCCAAATCACCAAGACCCTCATCGACGGCGGCGCGGGGCTCAGTGTCCTGTCCATCAAGACGTTTGACAAACTTCAAGTACCCTATGATCAGCTGCAGCCTACTAAGCCCTTCTCAGGAGTGACCGACGGCTCCACCACCCCGATAGGGCAAGTTGATCTCCCTGCCACCTTCGTACAGCACGACAACTACCACACCGAGCTTGTCGACTTCGACGTCGTCCACATTGGCCTGCCGTACAATGCCATCCTTGGGTACCCAGCATTAGCCAAATTCATGGTAGTGACCCACCATGGCTACAACATCCTCAAGATGCCAAGAAGCGGCGGGATCATCACAGTCCCCTGTGAAGAAAGAGATGCGGTGTGCTCCCTCGAGCGCGCCTTCCAAGCCGCAGCAATCGAAGACCCTAACAGCGAGGGCACGCAGTACCCTCCTGAAGCCACCTCCAAGAAGAAGAAGCAGCTACTCCGCACAGGGCCTCAGGGGAGCGGCACCTCTAGCGGTGCCCCATCAGGATCGGCGCCCACACATTGGGCGCCTCCCTCCCTCGCATAGGAAGGAGCGCCTGGCGCCCTCGTCATGTAGGGCTCGGGGGCTCTCTTCCGGAGGTACTCAAACCTAGCCGACATCACGAGAGAGGCGCTTGGGCACCACATGGAGACGTGCTTCGCGGCACGTTTCCCTCAGGAGAGCACCCGGCGGGGAGCGCCCGACGCTCAAGAGTTCATCGTCAAGGCAACCCAGGAGCTTCAGGAAGCAAGGGCAATACGTGGCGACCGCCGACCACCTGGTGCAGCTCCCCATCCAGGCGAGGGTGGCGAGCTGCGCGTCTACATCAACATCCTAGGGCTCAACAGGGCCACATATCAGGAGCGCTTCTGCCTTCGCGCGCTGGCCGGTGTGAGGGTCCACCTCACAGCTACTTTTGCATGCCGTTTGGCCTGCCGAGCGTGGCAGCCGCCTTCCAGTGCAACCTACGGAGCATCCGGGCAACCCAGGAGGCCAGACGTCACGCGGTCCTGGCGGAGATGGAGACGGTCCTCAGGCAGCCACCTGAGCCCCTAGAGCCTCCCAAGGCTCAGGGTCTTGGTGGCTCGTGAGGAGCGACTTCTTCAGTGTGCGCCTTCAGCTACCCCAACGCTCCTTCGATAACAAAACCAGGTGACATTTTCCAAGTTCATTCAGCTGGGACCGCCCCTCGGGCTGCATTATTCCCAAGTCGCGTGGGCCTGTCCCTCCGGCGAGTATCCTTCCGCATTCTTTAGCTTACCTCACCGGGGGCGCCCCTCGGGCTGCATCATCCCCAGGCCGCTCGGGTCCGTCCTAGTGGCATGTATCATTTTCGCATCTATTTAAGCTAGCCCGTTCCCATGCATGAGTTATTTATAGTTATCACCTGCTTGATTGCCACCCACCACGGGAGTCGCGCGCCGATCGTTTTTCTTTAGGATCCTTCGAATGAAAAGACTAGGCACGACGCCTGTGCTCGGGTCCGTCCTTGCAGCATCGATAAACCCAACGGCTGAGCTCTATCTGGCGGGCCGGCACCGTTCACGTCACCTACTGGGGTCGTTGGTTCTTGGCCTCCTCATGCGATAGCCTCAAGAGATTCACTCAGCGCAGGTTGCCTAACCATCTTGCAGGACCACCACAGTCATCAAGTGCCAAGACCAGGCGCAACCCGCCTTGAAGTAGGGCATCGTGAGTCCCACGCTGGCTCACGAGTGCGCAGACACACCTCGTCCAGCTCTGCCGTGCAAGCCACGTATCAGGGCGGGGCTGTACATGCCCCGGGGGCTCCACTTAGAGGGAGCCCTCACCCACGCACTGGTGGAAGCACCATGCTCCGTGTTGGTAGTCGACACTGGCGAGGAGCGGTTATGCCCATGCAAGTGCGGAAGCGCTATGCTCTGCGCTGGTGATAAACAACTGAGGGCAGCCTCATGGCCGTATCAGCCTCAGGGAGCCTCTGAGCTCAGTGTCTGGCCTCATCACAACACCTCGCCTCGGGAGAGTCGCGCGAGGGGGTTGGGCACGGAGGCTGCGCTCGGGTTATGCCCGAGCATACGCCACCCGGACCGGTCCCTCGGACCTGGTCATCGCACGCCCTCCCAAGCGGAGCCAAGGTATGAAGGTCATTTGGACGTCAAGGGGGACTCCTGAGCATCGCGACTCAGGAGCCTAACTGGCCACGTAGCCCCTCACTCCTTGGTTTGTCCTGATGATCCGGACGGCCCAATGGCGGCAGAGGTATGCGCGGGGTCAGGCCCTGCCAACATAGAACACTAGGCCTACTCTCGCATCTCCTTTCTATAAGCTATTTGCACATCAAGGGGGACTCCTGAGCATCGCGACTCAGGAGCCTAACTGGCCACGTAGCCCCTCACTCCTTGGTCCGTCCTAGTGATCCGGACGGCCCAATGGCGGCTGAGGTATGCGCGGGGTCGGGCCCTGCCGACGCAGAACACCAAAGCAAACGGAAAGGAAATCATATAATTTCAAACAAATATGACAAGACACACTATTCTCGAATACTAAAGACAAGTTTAAACGCCTCCATGAGGCATGGTTCATGTTGCAGAAGCAAAGCAGGAGAAGGAGCCGCCAGTAAGTCATCTCGTCATCCCTGGACACTGCCATCCCTTGCAAGAGGCATGGTTCAAGTTGTAGGTTCAGCAGCATCACCAGTTGGGGCGCAGGGTCGAAGGCGCGGAACTTCTCCAGCAAAGCCTCCACCTGGCCCTTCACGGCTTTGGCAGCACCTGCGTAGCGCTCGCCATCCACATGCTCCAGCAGCTCGTCAAGGTTGGCGTCAGGATAACGAAGATGGAGATGGCTGAAGACGCGCGTCAGCGCGACTAAGTAAAGTATGCGGGCTTCATCCTCCACCAAGGGACCGATCCCGTCCATGAGATCCTCAAGCGCCGCGACCAGATGAGGAAGCAGCTGGGTGGGGCCCTCGTCGGCTGTCGCCAGCGGCTCCTCCAATCCCTTCTCGTAGAGTGCCCGCAGCGCCACGCGGGACCTCTCCTCAAGGGACTTGAAGGCCATGCGGTCCTCTGCTAGGACCTTCGCCTTGACTTCCAACTCGGCCTTCTCCGCCATCATTTTCTGCTCCAGCTTCTCCAGCCGGCTACACTCCACGGCCTGCACCTTCTCCAGCTGCTCCAGCTCGGCGCCGCGACCACTGACGGTGTCCTCCCGGGCCTTCATCATCTCCTCCTCCGCCTTGCTGTCTCAAGCTTCGATCACGCACTCGTTGCACACGGTCTCCAGCTCAGCCTCCAGCGACCAACAGCGATCCTTGGCGGCCCCGGTGTCCTTCAACGCCACCTCACGAGAAGCCACGGCTTGGGCGGCAGCCTTCTTGTCCTTCTTGGAGGCTGCCGCAGCTTGGCTCAATGCCGCCCGGACGGGCGCATCGCAGTGAGGCCAGCCAGAAATCAGCTCTAGGCGCCCAGCCGCCAGGCGACGGTCGGTGCCCTAAAGATCCTCTTGCAGCAGGGTCAGTGCAGAGAGAGCGCGCTCTAGGACGTTAGGGCAGGTAGAAGGATCCAAGGTCAGCAGTGCGGCGGAAGGAGGAGGAGCCAACATCGTCACCATGGCCTAATAGGCTAGGAGCTCCTGAACTTGGGGGACCCCAGCAACCGAGCCGGACGTCGGCACCTTCGGAGCAAGCAGAGCTACGGGTGCTGCCTCCTCCGGAGGACACTCCCCCAAGTCTAGCGAGCACGATCGGGCCGGGGAAGAGCGAGCGCTCTCACTACCCTTCCACGTGGAGGAGGGTGTGGCCGCTGCAGGCAATTTGGTCCCGAGCAGTACCGCCGCTTCCTCCCTCTTCTTCGCCGCGGGCGTCGGCCTATTTGCGCAATAGAGAAGCATCAAGAATCAGCAGCAGAAGCAAGAACAAGGCAGGACAAGAATACTTACTGGTCCACCACGGCATAGTCTCTCCGCTTCCTAAGCTTGAAGCCTGAGAGCCTCGCAGCCTGATGCACGGGATTAATGTTGTTATTTTTTGCTCCTTTTATGAAGCTCGTAGCACAAACAAGTGCCTCAACCATTTTTGGGTGCAAAGAACTACGGTAGTCATCGAGAACTCTGCCTCCTGTAGAGAATGTTGACTGCGAAGAGACACTAGTTGCTGGTATGGTTAAGAACTTTCTTGCCATCTTTGCCATAATAGGATACCTATGAGCATTCAGCCGCCACCAATCAAGTAATCTGAAATTTCTATCAGCCATGGGATGAGTTTTGTCTTCAAGATAGTTGGTCAATTCCGACTAACATGGCTCTGAATTTGTCTCCTCAAGAAAGGACTGAAACCCACTCAATGTGGACATAGATGTAGCTTGTTACCTACTAGAATTTGCACTCTATTCATTGCCATTGGTTGCCTCCTGTTGTCGACCTTCCACCACATAGGTAGCATACAAGTCAAAGAACTCTGACTTGATGTCTTCTACCTCACGCATGCCTTTATCTCTGCCATACAACTCCTTAAAACAGTAATCAACAAGTTTCATCTTAAACGTAGGATCAAGAATGGTTGCAATGACCACAACATTGTTCTTCACCTGTTTTTGTCTTTCCCATTGTCACTATCATTCTCAACATAAGTACTATCCCAGTACTTATCAAACTTGTCAAGCATTGCCTTCCCCATTGCCTTCAAATTTGCATCATTCTTTTTTATGGCATGGTTGTTTACAGCAATCTTAACATTCATGATATATGGATAAAAGATATTGGTAGTAGGATAGCTAGATCCTGATAATACAGTGGTCACCTCAGCAAATGCTTTTAAGATTGGCTGAATATTACCATATAGTTTCCAATCTTCATTAGTAGGCTGCCATTTGTAATTAGGATCGGATTGACCATATTCATCCAAAGCCTCCCTATACAAAGTGCTAGCATCTAACATTCTATGAGTAGAACTCCATCTGGTTGATACATCTAGGCATAATCCTTTCCCAACTTCAACATTTAAAGATTCACAAACATTCAAGAAAATTTTCATGCATAATGGGGACTTTTTCAAGTACTTCACAGTCTCTCTGAGCTTGCCAATCAAAGGTTCCAGTGGTGCAATACCATCATTCACTATCAAATTGATTATGTGTGCACATCAGCGAACATGAAAGTACTTGGGAATGAATTTGTTTAATTTCCTAGATTTGAACTTGCACATCAAATTCTTAGCGGCAACATCATTTGAGGAAGCATTATCCATGGTCATTGTCATGATCTTGTCTTCTATTTTCCATTCTTGGCACATTGAAACACGGCTTGAGCTATGACAATGCCCGAGTGTGGTGGATCCAACTCTATGAAATTCAGAACACAGGATTGCATATTCCATTCATCATCTATGTAGTGAGCAACAAAAGCTAAATAGGACAGATTCTGGTTTGAAGTCCATAGATCACATGTCAAACTAATGCTTTCAACAGACTTGAGTTGCCTCTTCAAGATCTCTTTTTCAGATAAATATACCTTCATGCATTCAACTCTAATTGACTTCCTACCTATGAACTTGTATGATGCATTCATATAATTCATGAGGATATTAAACCAAGCATGCTCTACCATCCTAAAAGGGTACTCGTGCACACTTATCATCTTTGCTATTATCTTTCGGCATTCTTCATGATCATATTCATGATTCACTATAAGAGATGCACCAGGCTTTTCAGGATCAAAGCCAATTGTACCTTGATGTAGATGTTTTGCGTTCTGGTTTAGTATGATTGGACAAGCATCTATATGCCTGAGGAGATTAGTAGTTGATCCCCCATAACCAAAAAGCTCATAACAGTACAAGCATTTTGCCTTTGCAACAACTTCACCTGGCTTCTTCTTTGATACAGCTTTGACCTCTTTGAAATACTTCCAACATTTCGAACACTTAGCTCTGGTTCTCTTCTCTTTGGCCTTACCAGTAGCAACTTTTGTATTTTTCCTTTTCCCTGTTGTCTTTGGTATCCCAACAACACCAACCTCCACAATTTCAGTGGCATTTTGACCATCACCTAATCCAAGAGAAGGCTCAGACATTTCATCATCCATTTCATGACACCCATCATCAACATCAACCTCTATCCACTCATCGTCCTAAAAAATAATAATGAAACAACATGGTTAGACTAACAGATTGAACATTAATTCAGCCATGTTAGAATAAGATCAGATATGCTACTAATTGGACAAGTGGAACCAAAAATGGCATGCTTAATACTAGGTTAACACGCTAATAATTTTCTAAAATAAATGGAGGAAACATATGGGGCATTTCTTAACTTCAACACGTACTGATAACTTGTGCCAGTAATATTAAGCAAGAGTGTAAACTTGATCTATAACTCGATTACAAACTGACAAGTGACAATGGAGGCATGGAGCACTTTCATCATAAGTAACTGGCACACCTTTGATTATAAACACGATCTACAAATTACCAAGTGGTCAGCTTGGTAAGCTATCAACAAAAAAACACGATCTACAAATTTATTTTGGAACTCACCAATTCATCAGAAGCAGCGGCAGAATCAGCTGGATGCTTTGCCGCCATTGAAACAGCCGCCGACTACAGCGGCGTGCCAGAACCGGAAGTCATCTTGGACGCCAGCTTCTTCTGCTTATCCATCGCGCCGGCGAGCAAGGAAGAGGGTGTGCGCCTGTGCGACACATGGACAAGCAGGGAAGGGTGACGGTGAGCGGCCAGGCAGGAACAACAGATGTTGTGATGGTACTCGGCCGAAGTATGGAGGTCAGCAACGAACAAGAACGGTGCGTTCATCGGTCAGCAGAACCCTAGGGCGTCGCCATAGACCTGCGACTGCGATGGTTTGAGAATTGAGAAGATGAGAAGATGATGAGGATTTGCAGGCAGCATTACCGCAATATACATTAATCGCTCGCTCGCTTAGTCCTTCCTGCCTCCTCAAATCCTATGCCTCCTAGATGGGCTGCCACATTCATGTTAGATGGGCTACAAGCCCAACTCAAAAAGAAAAAAAATACTATGCTACCGAGCTTAAAGAGTAGCTCGTGAAACTCCCCAACTCTGTTGTTTAACTCGTTAATGTTAACGAGCTAAAATTGCTGATCTGCTCGGTTCGTTAAGAAAATGAGCCGAGCTCAAATGAGTTGAGTAGGCGAGCGCTCATTAAACTCGCCGAGCTTCGAGCTTTATGTCCAGCCCTAGATAATACTACCATGTTTGAACTGTTTGTTATGGTTCTTGTCCTCTGCTTCATCATGCCATGCTTCCCATCTGGCAAGATTTAGAACCAACAAATAAGATTCAAATAATAAGTACAACAAAGATGCCTACACATCTCATTAATTCCCAGCTTGCAAGATTCAGAACCAACTCATTAGAGCCTTTTTATAAAGTGAATATCGGGATTAAATCCATCTTGGCTAGCCATGTCATACAACCCAAGAACTTGGCGAATGCTCTTGACCATCGCAACATCTGTAGTTGAGTATTCCTGTTTGCACAGCACAGATAAGAAAGAGCATGATTACTATAATAGTGGAACTCCTAGAACTCAACCTGCAGCTCCACTCGATGATTCAATTCATGCGACTTTTTCTGCAGTTCACCTAAAATGAAGCAAAGATTGCATTATTTAGCTACCAAGAAGTACTTGCTCTCGTGAGCTGGCCGGTTCTTCTTTAGTAGTTGCACTAAAATTGAGCAACATTAAGGTTGGATGTCCTCCTCATGTAAGGTGCAACTATAATTTGCTTATCCTTTTGTGCACTTCCACCAAAATTGACAGATGTTTCCCTTACATTTTAGTTGAACTGCACAAGACACTCATTCCAAAAAAAAGTGATTTGTGTAGTTCAACAAAAGGTTAGAATAGCAACAACGTGAAATGGATATCCCTATCTGCACAAAAAGACAGAAAGAAAATAGTTGCTAGTCAATAACAAGATATGAAACATACGCGAAATGAAAAGAAGCATCTTGACTATGTTCATGGAAATCATGCAAGGATAGTATAAATTTTAAAACGTCAGCAATGCTTCATGTTACCGGGAGCATTACAATCAACAATGACATTCGTCAAATATGGGATTACTTTAATGGTGGCATTGCTTGTTTACTAGATATAGTAGATCAACAACAGCTAAAGAATTGGTTTAAGGGCATGGGATAGTGGGGACACCAGGACACTCAATAGCGTAAAGAACCAAGTTACTTATCATACTAGGGGAAACAATAGGAGTACCATTTGTAACATAGATTAACAATAACACTGGTTAGACATGTCCTTAAGGTAATAGTGTGATCGCTTCATTTTACATGCACCCTTACATTAAGAACAACAAAAGGTTGGTATAAGAACATGCGATAGTGGGCGCATCAGCACAATGTACCTACAAGGAGGCATAAAGTGGTGAGGCCGAGTTTGTTCATACTCTGTGAAGGCACCAAATCTAATCCTAGAGACCTTTTACTATGTGAGGGCAACATATCTAATCCCGGACATACTCTGTTGAGTTGTCCACCAGCCACCACTTTCTATCCTTTTTTCAACGAATAATAGATATGTTCCTTATCCAGTTTGTACTGCCTTTTCCCTTTATTTCCCTTTTGAACCAAGAGACCGGGTGGGTATCCAGTCTCTACTACTTTCCCCCCTATTATTTCCTCTTTGAATCAAGTCCTAGATTCATGCTATGACTTTCCCCCCTTTCTTCATTGTTTGAACCAAGTCCTAGATTCGACTGCATGGAGTAGCTTTACCTCCAATAATACTAAAAAATTAGGTGGCTTTCGAAGAGCTGATGGAAATAGAAAAAGATGCACATGCAGACATGTGGGGAGCTGAGGCAGTAGAGCAAGGCTGCTTTCGAAGAACTTATACCTAAGGGTCATCGGGATGTCAGTGGCGGCAGGTCGGATCTGCACACAATATGACAGGGAGGAAGAAGGGTCGGAGGACATCCTGAGCTGGCGCTGTGTCGGAGAGAACGGCACGGGCAGAGGATCGGGACTCACCTGTAGTTGTGGGTTTCCTCCCTCGACGACGATGACCACGTGAATGATGCACCTAGTCCTCTACACACACCGGCCGAAGGAAAGGGATCCGGCCAGATCTATGACCAGCGGTGAGCAGAGAGAAAATGTCGCTACTGCTGTCTTGCTTAGATCTAGGGAGGTTGAGAGAATGAAGAGAGCAACCCTAATAAAGCAGGCGCTCAGGACCCTGCCTATTATATATAGTGGAGTGATTATCTTTTTCTCTCCACAACAAGCGTTTCAATTTGTGTACATGGAATTAAAGAAAAGAAACTCTCTATTTAACATGACTAACTGTATGACTCCTACTTACTAGTAGTAGTATTGTTCACTTGTGCTCCCCGGCCCTCCATTCATTGAACAACCCCATGGGTGAATAAACATACAATACTATTATTTATATAGAACGAACAAGCTTGAACTATTTTGGCTTTGAGATATTAATGGTATAGTTTGACCACATTGCATCAATGGACTCAGTACTTTGAAGTAACCTATACGTATGAACACATGCATGGTTTATGTTACGAATCGCTAGCTAGAGCTTGAACTGTATTTGTTTACATGTACTAAATTTTTCTTTTCGTTTTCTGCTCCATGGCACAATTCATCGATACAAAATTATACTATGAGTAGTTAAAACTTGAGGACGGGGCTTTTCCCGGGCAGTACGCATGGAAGTTTTCGCGTAGGCGGTTTGACAGAGAGGCGAGGAGGGTGAGGGAGTAGCGGATTCAACTTACTTCTGGAAAGGTAGGGCAATGCAATTTGATGACGCGTTACTACTGGGAAGATGGGGTCTTGTGATATGACTACTCACTATAGTCATGAATTACTGGCGCCACGACCGGGGTGATGCCCCCCTTGCCGTTCCCCACTCTAATCTGGTGCATGACACGTCGACCCGGATGCTGGCACTCCCACATGTCGGTGAAGTACGTAAGAAGGAGCAAAGAATCATGCGGTATATAGTGTATATACTAGTACTACTACTCACGTCGGAGGAGTGCGAACCTCGGCAGCCCAGTGAACCACCACTCGATAGGCCATAGAAAACAATGTGGTGATATGGCCATAAAAAACAATGTGCTACAGTGTAGTCTGTAGCATGTACAACACTACTCCTCCTCCTCATCTCGGTTCATCACCATCATACTTTCCCCATTCCTGTGTTTTCAGTATTCTGCGAATCAAAGAGGCCCTTAGACTGGTTTAGGTCTGGTCATTTTTTATAAATGTGTTATGTGCAAAATTTAATGAACGTGCTCCGGTTTCTATGAGAATAATCCGGTTTGCACGTAGTAATTTATTTATTTATTTATTCTTCTGCGGGGGGTTTGCATATAATTTGTGAGGTTTGAAATGTAAAGTACGCTGACATGGTCGCGTATGCTCTAAGTCGTGGATGCACTATGACCCAGATGCTCTATGTGCCACATGTCAACGAAAGGGAGCATGTGAAAATAGCCTAGGAGTACATATAGGAGGATAAATGTGTGAAAAATATGTATAGGTCACACGCACCCAACTATTGGTACTAGATGTACGACTACTTTTTCCCTCAAAAAATAAGAGGTACGAGTACTCAGTACTCCTATTCTATCAACACGAGTCCCATCTGACGACAGCGTCTGGACTACAACTAGCTCTTCTCCCTTGTTTCTCTCTTCTAATTCTAACTCAGCCGACGCGCTGTGCGCCGGGTGGGGATTTGCCAATGGTCAGTTTGCTCAACTGCGGCCCCACCTCACAGTGAAAATGGGCTTTCCTGGCTAGGTCGACGTGCTTCTGAATAATGGCATCCAAAGATTCCAGTCGCTGAAAGAAGGCCAACGTCTTTCTATCCTCGCTAGCCTTGTAGTGGCCTATGTAGACGATTTCCTCGTAGACGTGGATGTGCAAGTCGACGATTTCTTGCATGGCGAGGCGCTGCGCGGTGAGCGCGGCCTCGAGGTGCACATTCTTCGTCATGACTTTCGGTAGCTACAAGACCACCAATGCTTCAAATAGTTTGTCACCTTGGAGGCCGATGAGGGTTGCAGGCAATGAGGAGCCTGGGCACGCGGGCTGGAGCAGTATGACAAGGTCGTCCGCGCGCTTCTTGATGGTGGTGCACTTGCGGATGGAGTCAACCATCATCTGGCACATGCGAGAGGCAACGCCGGTGTCGACAAGGGCTATGACGCCGGCAAGCACCATCTGGAAACGCTGCATGGTGCGGGGCCACAGGCCAGCATCTTGGACAATCTGGCATAGCCCACTGCCGCTCTCATCCATCGAAGCCATGGGTTCTTGTGGCTTCTGGTCACTTGGTCTTGGTCTTCGATTGGAGTGGGCAGTGTTCTGCAGAGACTAGGAGTAGATGGATTGGAGTGGTGGGGCGCCTTTATATGAGAGTCCAAACTGTGTTGCATTCACATCGTCGTGGCCCCATTCTGCTTCTCCAATTACTTACTCCTACCTTTGCATGCTAATTGAATGCAAAGGCATCATTGACCGTTCAACATTTCGAGAACCTCTACCCTCTGCCTCATTGGCATTCAAGCCTATCAACGTAAATGCATGTCAAAAAGTGACTACTCAGTAGTAGTATACTCAATATTGTGCACCGCGACCAAGGCAAAGAGGAAAATGAGAGAACTACGTATTTATTTACGGTGTAGATTCACTCATTTTGCTTCATATGCACTCATTTAGGGTGTAGTCACTTGTTTAAATCTCTAGAAAGGCAAATACTCCCTTCGTTTTTATTTACTATGCATATTAGAGTTGATTGAGGTTCAATTTTTCATAAATTTTGACCAAGTTTATAAAAAATAATATAAACATTTATTGTAAGAAATATATATGATGTGAAAGTACATTCAGTAATAAATCTAATTGTATTAATTATTTATTGCTTATGTTAATATATTTTTTATAAACTTGGTCAAAGTTTACAAAGCTTGACTTTTACCAAAGCTAATACGAGGACTAAAGGCATGTTTGGTTCCCAGCCAGAGGTTGCCATGCCTAACCTTAGTCATGCCACAATATCTTAGGCATGTGTTTGGTTCATTGCGACACTTGTGGCTTGCCACACTTCTCTAGTTATATGGTCCACATGTCATAGGCTCAATTTTTTTGTCAAATCTTGCCACACTTGTGGTGGCCATTTTGTTAGCCACACTTTTTGTGGTAGCCACACTTTGCCTAAGGTTAGTTGTGGCAAAGTTAGCCATGAACCAAACAAGCCCTAAAATAAAAACGAGGGAGTATTTAGGGACGGAGGGAGTAGCCCCTCCTTTCCGGTTTACAGGGCTATACTATTATGTAGCGACCAGACCTCAAACAGTCTGATCTCTGTGCTCCGGTGTCATCCCTGGATCAGTAATGCTGACACCACACAGTACTCGGAGGATTTATAGCAGAGTAGCAATCACACACTTATTACATCGAGTGTCTCAAAAGAGAACTTATTACAATAAATATGGCTTAAGGCCATCTAATAACGATAACAGCGGAAGGCTTGGAAGGTAAGTGAGTCCATCAACTCCAACGGCATCACTGAGTATAGAACCACGACCTAAAACTCCTTAATCGTCGTCTGAAAAGTCTGCAACATTAACGTTGCAGCCCGAAAACGGGTCAGCACATGGAATATGCTGGCAAGGTAACACATAGAGAAAAAAAGAATGCAACAACTATACTATATGCATATTTGGCTGGTGGAAAGCTCTATGGTTACAGTTTTTGCGTAAAGCCAATTTTTCTCTACTTCAAAGGAATAAAATTAATTACTATCATGGTGGTTGTTAAACATTGAGAATGGTTGACAGCATTCTCAATCCCAATTAAGCATCATCATTAAAACCCAACAATATTAATTTTAGAGTAACATGTTGAGATTCACATGAAAATCCAGGTACTAGATACTCAAGATGTCCATAACCGGGGACACGGCTAATCATGATTAGTTTATACACTCTGCAGAGGTTTGCGCACTTTTACCCACAAGACTCGATCGCCTCCGTTTGGTTTCTCGCACTACAGGGTGTTTGAGAAGATGGATGACCGAGACACAGTCTTTCAGAAACGCTAGCACCTTACGACGGGTAGACCGGTACACCTACTTTCCCCTACATCTGCTAGTCTACCACTGTAAGAGTTTGCACGACTTACTCAACTATGGCAGAGCCCATAATGGCTTGTGGCTGCACACGGAAGTTTCTAGTATGAATAATCTCATGATCCCTTTGAGCCTGGGTGGCGGTCCAAAAGAAAATAGGCAAGTCCTGGTAACCCCAGGTGCCTCAATCCACCCAGATGTGTGTTAGGTTGCCACCTTAGATAAACCATTAATTATCAATCTCACATCTGTCATGGATATCACTCACCCAATCCACGTCTACTAGCATAGCATGGCATAATAAGCAAACGTAGAAGTAACTCCCAAAGGTTTGATAATAAACAGGTAATAGGTACTACCTCATCTACTTCCCATCCCACAATTTAATTAGATCCTAATCATGCAATGTGTGAGGATTGATCTAATGCAATAAAACTGGGTTGTAGAAAAAGGTATGATCAAAGTGTTACTTGCCTTGCTGATGATCCGCGAAACCTAGAGATTCAACGTAACAGGCGGCGCACTCCGGGCATTCTATCGCAGACAAACAAACAAGCATACAATAAGTACTCATCTAATGCACAGGTAAAACTCGAATAGAAGATCTAACCAGAAAGTTCAACTTAAGAACCCTGGTTGGCAAAAAGAATCAAATCGAACGAAGCAAAAGAAATCAAACGGCGAAAGAAAACAACTTCGTTCTAGTAATCTGGATCTAGGGCAAATTTTACAGTAGCAAAAACTTGTTTAAGTTGATTATTCGGAAAGAGGGTTTCGAGACGAGACTCCAGGCGCTTGAATCGCCTGATTCCGATAAACGAGCCAAAAGTTATACTAAAACGAAAATCAGATCAGAAATCGCAATCAGAAAATAACCGCGGAAAATCCGACGAAAAAGAAAAACGATGAAACAGAATTCTTTTTAAAAAAACTGCATGGAAAACGAGGCGGCGGCGAACCTCGAAAGGCGCGCAACTCCGGCGGGCGGCGGCGACGGCTAAAGGCGGCGGCGGGGCGGATTAGGGTTAGGGTTTCCGGGGCTGGCGGCTGCTCTCCTCTCGGGCCGGGGCGGCGGCTATTTAAAGGCCCGGCCGGCGGTCTCCTGGCCGGTTACGGCCCGAAGTCGGTTACACGTTTTTTTTTTAAATCCGCTCAGAAGAAAAATAAAAAGAAATACTAAACGGACTCCAAAAATCATGAAATAAATTTGGCCGGGTTCCTAAAATCAAGCCCGATAAAGTGAACATTTATCCTGGCCCAAACTACAACTTTGAAAAATGCGCATTTTTCCTAAATTCAAATAAAAATACCTAAAAACTCCGAAATAAATCTTATTTGATTTTTTATTAAATCCTCAATATTTCTATATTTTGGGAAAGTCATTTTATTCCCTCTCTCATATTTTTGTAATAGAAATAATTGATGATAAAATAAATAAAATCAAATGATCCTGTTTACATAATTTGAGAAAACTCAAATATGCAAATAACGAAATCCCCAACTCTCTCCGTGGGTCCTTGAGTTGCTTAGGATTTTCTAGGATCAAAACCAAAGGCAAAAATAAAATATGATATGCATGATGATCTAATGTATAACATTCCAAATTGAAAATTTGGGATGTTACATATTAAGAGCAAGTACAATAGTGGGCTTATAGCCTGCTTACATGGCAATTTTGTCTCATGTAGGAGCATGGCTATATGCATGCTCCAAGGCTCCCCACCACGCCCCACCCCTACACAAAGACTGCCACGCGAGCATTCGCAACTACCACGTTCGGGTTGTGCTTGGCTCTTCGCCTCTTCGAGAAGATGAACAATGATGTTACTAGTTCTACAATATCAAATCAACTGCTGCATGTTCTTCCACCGTGTTGAGGAGGGATAGCTTGTTGTAGTAAGAAAAAGCATGTCCTCGTTTGTGTGCCACCATGCGCATGGGCGAGGGAGAGGGCGTGTCGTATTAAAATTAAGCTTCTCCTTGTTGTATGATTGACGCGACACATCATAGCACTGGCCCCACATGCTTTCCTCTAAACTTGGCTCAAAGACCCGCAGTGTACAATATATTTGCTGCAACCTCTAACATTTACCCCACCACAAATTAAAATATATATATTCCTTTCTTCACCAGATCAGCATGCAAACTACAATCACCAGGATGAGAGGTAGGGCCAGAAGATTATTTTAATAAAAATGCTTCGAGATGGCCTCATAGCATGGAGCCGACTCCAATGATTGTAATCTTAGAGGCACGGTACACGCTATCTTAGACTATGTCACTATACCTCCCCTACACATGAAACTGTCAAACGAGCGTCCGGTTTGCGCTTGAATCTTCGCCTCTTTGGGAAGTCGAACAATGATGGTAATACTGCACTGGAGTACTATAGTATGATTCTGGCCATCTGACACCGAATGAACTGCTGCATGTCCACCGCATGCGGGAGGGAGAGCATGTAGAGAAAGCTTCTCCTGGTCCTGCGAGCCACCACACTCATGGGCGAGGGAGAGGAAATTGTAATCAAACTTCTACTTGTTGTACGAGTTGACGCGGCACATCAAAGCAGTGCACTCGATACATTTCAATAATTTACGTTTACCGATGCATTAATTATAATGCATGCTTGAATGCCATGACTTCCTTTTGAAACTTGCATGTGTTGATTTAATGCACCTTGAAGTAGTATGAATATGTGACAGTAAAACTTCTGTAATGCCCCGGCCCTAAAGCAAGAGATGTGATGTAGGGTGGAACCCTAATCGCCCGATCTTTCGCGAAAGGGCGGATCCCGCAAAGAACACGAGGAACACAAAGAGGGGAACAAGGGAAAACACAAGGGGAAACACAAGAGGAACACTAAAACTAACAAGAACAAGTCACACATGGGCTAGATCCTCAAGGTACATAAGGTAAGATACACGATCCATGATCAACTAGGGATGATACAAAAGGGTAACCCGTTCTTCTCCATGAGGAGGTCTTGAGGTTCTTCCCTAAAGAGGGGTCTTGAATCCGCTTGGGGGATCTTCTCCGGTGGAGGCTCGAATCTCTGAGGATAAGGTAACCAAGTGGATGAGCAAAGATCTCACACAAAATATGAGCTAATACTTTGCTAACCCTAGAAAGTTGTACGGGGTGTAGTATATATAGTCTAGGGGGGAGAAGGGATACACGGGCCTCGGCCCTTCACTGTGCGCAGACAGGGGAGGCCGGATGTCCGGGCTGGTCGGGCCAGATGTCCTGGCTTTCAGGCGACGCTGGATGTCCGGGCTGGAGGGCCCGATGTCCGGGCTGGAGTGGTGGCATTTGTTGCTCTCGGGTTCGGAGGGGCCGGATTTCCGAGTAGGTGGCCAAATGTCCGGGGGCTCGGGAGAGGCCAGATGTCCGGGCTGCCTGGCCCGGATGTCCGGGGCCTGTAGCCTTCTGTGGCTGGGCTGCTATAGTGGAAGACGCTCCAGGGGCCGGACTTCCGGGGCCTTGGCTGGATGTCCGGGGCCTGCGAGATGCTCTTGGCTCCTTCCGTTGGTTCTCCTCTTCCGTGGACTTGGGGACTTGTACATCTTCATGCACATCTTCGGGGGGGGGGGGCTCTTGGTACCTAATCATGCACAACACCTCGGATTTAGGTAGTAGCCATGTCTCATGCATAGAAAGTGGAAGTTCAGAGAGAAGTGAGTTCACCTTATCTTCGATAGCTTTGGCTCGAGCTCGTGTCATTGGTCCAAGTGGTGTCATTGGAGGTGTGGGTGCGTCCATGGGGATGATCTTGGGATGCTCCGCATCATCTCCCCTCCCTTGGGGAAGATCCGTCCTCGGATTGAAATCCTCATCACCATGGTAGGGCGAGAGATCTTTGATGTTGAAGATGTCGCTCACGGAGTACTTGTCATGAGGGATGTCGATCTTGTATGCGTTGTTGTTGTAGCGTGTAAGCACCTTGAATGGTCCATCCCCGCGTGGTCGAAGTTTGGACTTGCGTTCTTGGGGAAAGCGGTCCTTGCGAAGGTGTAGCCACACGAGGTCTCCAATGTTGAATATCATAGGGTGCTTATTGACATTGAGCTTGGTCGCAAGGCGTTGTACTTGACACTCGATGGTGTTTCTTGTATATGCATGCACCTTCTTGAGATGGGTCGCTCGTGCACTTGCGTCCAAATTGATGCGCTCTTGGAGTGGTAGAGGGAGAATATCCAATGGTGACAAAGGGTTGAATCCGTAGACGACCTCGAAAGGGGACTTGCCGGTTGTTGAGTGTCTTGCTCGGTTGTAGGAGAACTCGACGATGGGTAGACATTCCTCCCACTCCTTGATGTTTTTCTTGATGAGTAGTCGAAGGAGAGCGGAGAGTGTGCAGTTTGTCACCTCCGTTTGGCCATCGGTTTGAGTATGGTACACCGTGGAGAAGAGTAGCTTGATTCCGAGCTTGGCACATAAGGTCTCCCAAAAGTAGCTAAGGAACTTGACGTCGCGGTCCGAGACGATAGTCTTTGGCACACCATGGAGACGCAATATTTCCCTACAAAAGAGATTAGCAACATGTGAAGCATCGTCTATCTTGTTGCAAGGAATAAAATGTTCCATTTTTGAGAAATGGTCCATAACGACAAATATGGAATCTTTCCCATTTCGAGTCCTAGGCAAACCGAGTACAAAGTCCATGCTAATGTCTTCCCATGGTTGGTAAGGAATTGGTAGAGGCATATAGAGGCCATGAGATTGAGCTTTGGACTTAGCTTTGCGACAAGTAGAACATCGGTTGGTGAAACGATTGACGTCTCGAAACATCTTTGGCCAAAAGTAGCTCTTCGAGAGCGTGGCGAACATCTTGTCGCGTCCGAAGTGTCCCATTAAGCCTCCTCCATGAGATTCCTGCAAAAGCAACAAAGGAAGAGAGGACTCAGGGATGCAAAGTTTGATAGCTCTCATAAGATAGCCGTCTTTGACGTAATAGCGTTCCCAAGATGTATTCGACAAACACTTGGCATAAGGATTAGCAAAAGTTGCATCATGCTCATACAAGTATTTGATATGCTCGAAGCCAATGACATCTAACTCAAGTTGCGTGACAAGCATGCATATGCGGTAAAGAGCATCCGCTACAATGTTTTCTTTACCCTTGATGAACTTGCTGACATAGGGAAAACACTCAATAAATTCACTCCATTTAGCATGATGCTTGTTCAACTTCGTTTGACCCTTAAGATACTTGAGGGTATCATGATCGGTATGAATGATAAACTCATGGGGATGAAGGTAATGTTCCCATTCATGCAAAACGCGGACTAAAGCATATAGCTCTTTGTCATAGATGGGATAATTGAGTTGCGCTCCAGAAAGTTTCTCGCTAAAGTAAGCTATGGGGCGCTTCTCTTGCGTTAACACACCTCCTATGCCATTACCACTAGCATCGCAATGAATTTCAAAAGGCTTGTCGAAGTTGGGTAAAGCAAGCACGGGAGCATGAGTAAGCAAATTCTTAAACTCATTGAATGCGGTATCTTGGGATGGTCCCCAAACAAAAGGCGCATTCTTCTTGCTCAAAGCATGCAAAGGCGAAGCAATGGTGCTAAAATCCTTCACAAAGCGACGATAGAAACCCGCAAGGCCAAGAAAACTACGCACTAGATGCAAGTTGGTTGGTTGCGGCCAAGTCTTAATAGCATTGATCTTGGACTCATCAACATGAACACCCTTAGAAGAAACAACAAAACCCAAGAAAACGAGCTTATCAACACCAAAAAGGCATTTCTCCATATTAGCATAGAGGCGCTCTTTTCTAAGAGTTTGCAAAACGGTGCGGACATGGGTGACATGCTCTTTGATAGATTTGCTAAACACAAGAATGTCATCAAAGTAGACCACAACAAATATACCAATGTAAGGGCGAAAGACATGATTCATAAGGCGCATAAAAGTGCCCGGTGCTTCCGAAAGACCCATAGGCATGACTAACCACTCATACAAACCAAACTTGGTTTTGAAGGCGGTTTTCCATTCATCACCCTCTTGTATGCGGATTTGATAGTAACCACTCTTAAGATCAATTTTGGAAAATATAGTGGCACCGCTAAGCTCATCAAGCATATCATCTAGGCGTGGAATGGGATACCTATAGCGAACGGTGATAGCATTGATAGGTCTACAATCGGAGCACATGCGAAAACTACCATCACGTTTTGGCACAAGAATGACCGGAACGGCACAAGGGCTCAAACTTTCACGCACATGTCCATGGTCTATGAGATGCTTTACTTGCCTTTGTATTTCTTTTGTTTCGTCGGGGTTGACACGGTATGGAGCTTTGTTCGGAAGAGGTGCTCCGGGGATGAGGTCGATTCGGTGCTCAATGCCTCGTAGAGGAGGTAGACCCGGAGGTAGCTCATCGGGGAAAACATCTTGAAATTCCTGCAAAAGAGAAGACAACACTAGAGGAAGAGTGTGAGAAGTGTTAGTTTGTGGTGCATTGTCCTTGCACACGAGGACGTAGTGTAGGACACTAGATGGGTTCTCACACACTTCTCTTATCTCACGTTTGGTGGCAAATAGAACTAGGTTTTTGTTTTCGCTCATCGTGGAGGCACTCGATTTTGGCTTGTGGCGCTCACTCTCTTTTTGGTGACTCGCTCTCTCACTATGATCTCCATGATGGGTGGCTTGCTTGTCGGCGATCACTTGACTTAGCGACATTGGACGAAGGACGTACTCCTTGCCCTTCATCTTGAAGATGTAGTGGTTCGTTCGGCCGTTGTGGACGACTCCTCTATCGAATTACCATGGCCGTCCAACGAGAAGATGACAAACGGTCATTGGAACAACGTCGCACTCCAAGGTGTCTTCATAGGAGCTAATTTTGAAAGAGACTTGTACTCGGTGCTCGACTTGGATGGTGCCAGAGTCACTAAGCCATTGCACTTTGTATGGATGTGGATGCTTCGTCTTGGTAATTGGAGCTTGGAGCAAAGCTCTTCACTTGCGAGATTATGACAACTTCCTCCATCAATGATGACCTTGACGGATCGTCCATTGTTGCCGGCCTTGGTGTGGAATATGTGGCATCGTTGGTCTTCTTCTTGGTGATGTTGGAGAGTCAAGACTTTGGAGACAACAAGTGCGGGACTTGAGTCTTCATCGCAAAAGACTTGTTCTTCTTCATTGTTCACTTGGCGGTGCATGGCTACTTGCTCGAGGGCTTCCATTTCTCCTTCGCTCATGGAGTCATAAGTGCCATCGTTGTTGAAGACCATGGTTTTCTTGTTGGTGCACTCGTAGGACTTGTGGCCTCGGCCTCCGCAAGTGAAACACTTGAAGGAACTCGTCTTGACGGTCTCATCGGTTGGGGTTGATGATGATGAAGCTCTCGGCTTGAAGTTGCTCCTAGGAGGATGGCTTCTAGTTGACGAAGCTTTCTTGGAAGTCTACTTGTCGATGTTGGTAGAAGAAGGCTTGGTAGTTGGTGTTGGAGTCGTTGAAGCTTGGTTGTTGGAGAAGCCATAGGACTTGGATGAGAACTTGGCATACTTGAAATCATCTTGCACTTGGCGTTCCACTTTGGTAGCTTGGTGCACTAGCTCGATGAGATTTGAGTATGGTTGGAAGTCGGCGATCTTCTTGATAGGATGATTGAGTCCATTCAAGAAACGTGACATTGTTTGCTCATCATCTTCCGTGACATTGGCTCTTATCATTGCAATCTCCATCTCCTTGTAGTATTCTTCAACACTCTTTGTTCCTTGCTTGAGTTGTTGGAGTTTCTTGAAGAGGTCGCGGTTGTAGTAGGTAGGTACAAAGCGTGCTCTCATGACATCCTTCATTTGTGGCCAAGTAGTGATGGGTGGTTCACCTCTTGCCTCTCGGCGCTCTATGATTTGTTCCCACCATATGAGGACATAGTCTTGGAACTCAAGGGATGCCATCGCGATCTTCTTCTGTTCCTCAAAATTGTGCAAACAGAAGATCTTGTCAACCTTCAATGCCCATGAAAGGTACTCTTCGGGATCGTTGCTTCCGTTGAACTTGGGCATGGTGAACTTGAGTTTGCCATAATGTTGCTCTTCATTGTGTTCGGGTCGAGGATGATGATGCCCATGTTGTTGATGATTGTGCAACTCGTGGTGCTCTTGGCGTGGAGGGTTGTTATTGTCATGTTGTTCTTGTCATGGAGGATCTCCATTGTCTTCATGCTCTTGATTGACTTGTTGTTCTTGGTGAGCTTGTGGAGGAGCTCGTCGAGCTCGAGGAGGAACTTGACGATGCACGCGAGCCTGAAATCTTCGTTCTTGAATTTCTTCGCGAAGAGCTTCCTCTTGTTCACAGGCTTGTCAGCTTCGGTCGGCAACGGCTCGACTCGAATCGCGTAGAGCTTGTTGCACTGCAAGTGCTTGAGCGTCACGGAGTTGTTGTTATTGACGTTGTGCCTCGGTATCTTGAGCATTTTGGTGCAGACGCGCTCGCTCTTCCTCTTCATGTTGGCGTGTCATTGCCATTCTCGGGCTAGCGCAAAGGCCTCGTGAGTTTGACGTTGTCGGCGCTCTTCAGAGTCGGTGTCGCGTAGGGGATTGAGGCTTGCTTGACGATCGGTGCGTGCGGCTCGACGAAGAGTGTTCGATGTCGGTGTACTTGAGCCGGAGAGGGTGAAGTCAGTGTGGCGGCTTGAACGGCTCCTTCTTGAAGTGGAAGACGAGCGGTTGAGCAACAAAGCACGAATTTCGTCCATCCTTGCGTCATTCTCTTTCTTGTGATTGTCGAGCTTGTGGTCGAAGTAGTCCCTTGTACGTTGCTCGGAAAGTCGCAAGTCAGTGGCAAGGATGTCGATGCATTCACTCATAGCTTGTTGCTCTTGATGCAAAGCACGTTGTGCACCAAAGAGGTGACTCTTGGTGACGAAGGAGTTCATGTCGTCGTCTTGCTCCATGAAGAGTGGGTTGGTAGAAGTACTTGGCCTATCCATCATTCCAAGACAAATGTGAGTGGTAGAAAGAGAAGAACGAGTACCAAATGTACCTTGACCGAACTTGAAAGTGGATCGAGGATCACTCTAATGTAGGACAAGGAAATAGCACAGTTGGTACTAGTTCTTGTTGGTTTCTCACACCTACACAAGTAAAAGATTTTGGTGGAGCTTGGTTAGGATGGTGGCACAAAAATTTGATGCAAATGTAAGTGAGCTTCAATAATGTTGGAAAAGATTCGCAAGATGCAATGTAACAAGTAGACCAAGCATATAAGGTACACGGAAACACACACACAAAAAGATAATTGGGGTTGTGCAACCAAGGGTGAGCCAAAATGTGGAATCCACAAAAATGCTCTTGTTGCACAACACACGCTAGCACGATTGCACAATAGGCGGATACAAGATCTTGTGCACAACATACTTAGCAAAAATGCAACGACTTCTATCCCAAATATTTTGTATGCAAGGTGTTGCTATGATATGATCCAAGATGATCGCGTATGACAATCTTAATGTTTTAAGATGCTATGGTTCTTGCTTAAAAGCTCTTTGCTTATCTTTCCTATTTGCTTAAAAGCTTGTTTGGCTCTTTGATGTTTGAGCTCTTTTCTCATGCAATGCTTGACGAACCAAGATAGCAAATGAGTATGCGATGACAACTTTGTGACACAAGAGATGATACCAATATATGCAAAAATGATGTATGTATGCTATGGGAAGTATGATCACTAATGTGCACAAGTCTCGTTGCCGACAATACTCAATGGCTAGTCTTGATGGGTAAGCAATGCAAAGGAGTAAGGCTATGATGGTTATTAATGTAATGGCAAGATTGATATGTCCAATACCAACATGAGGTTACCGGTCTTGCTTCCGGCATGGTGTCAAAATGGTGGCATGAATACCAAGGTGTAGTCGAGGTGGTCGTTGTTGATGACGATGTAGGACACGTACATGGCGAAGATGAGCGGCGGTGCTGTCGATGTTGAACCGTACCTAGATAGCCGAAACACAAAAGGATACGGTTCGCAACTCAAATTCTCAAACCTCAAAGTAGCAAATGTGTAGAAGAGCGAAACGGTCCAAAAATGGTTGGGATATGCAGAAGTGGAGGAGGTATGCAGGAGTATATATGGTATATGGTGGGCACCGGAACAAAATTTGGTGGAATTTGGGCAGAAAACAGGGCGGTGGATGGAGATGTTGCTGTCAGGGGTCGGATGTCTGGGTGGGAGGCCGGATGTCCGAGCTCTGGATCCGGGGACGAACAGGATGAACACCGCAAGGAGAGGTTAAATCCGGGCGAAATTCAGAGGAATTTGTGGATGGAAAATGGGGGGAAAAGGACGGGAAGCTAGATCCACTCAAAACAAAGCAAATCCACGGATCCAAACCAACAAAATCTCAACACACCAACAAATCACAAAAAAAATTGGGGCTATTTTTGGTGGGGAATTTTCGAATTAGGACGAAAAACAACAAAACAAGGCTAAAAACACAACGGGGAGGCTCTGAAATCGTGATCAACATGGCTCTTGATACCAAGATGATGTAGGGTGGAACCCTAATCGCCCGATTTTTCACGAAAGGAGCGGATCCTACGAAGAACACGAGGAACACAAAGAGGGGAACGAGGGAAAACGCAAGGGGAAACACAAGAGGAACACTCAAACTAACAAGAACAAGTCACACATGGGCTAGATCCTCGAGTACATAAGGTAAGATCCACGATCCACGATCAACTAGGGACGATACGAAAGGGTAACCGGTTCTTCTCCGTGAGGAGGTCTTGAGGTTCTTCCCTAAAGAGGGGTTTTGAATCCGCTTGGGGGATCTTCTCCGGTGGAGGCTCGAATCTCCGAGGAGAAGGTAACCAAGTGGATGAGCAAAGATCTCACACAAAATATGAGCTAATCCTTTGCTAACCCTAGAAAGTTGTACGGGGTGCAGTATATATAGTCTAGGGGGAGAAGGGATACACGGGCCTCGGCCCTTCACTGTGTGCAGACAGGGGAGGCCGGATGTATGGGCTGGTCGGGCCGGATGTCCGGGCTTTCAGGCAATGCCGTATGTCCGGGCTGGAGCGGTGGCATTTGTTGCTCTCGGGTTCGGAGGGGCTGGATGTGCGGGGGCTCGGGAGAGGCCGGATGTCCGGGTTGCCGGGGCCAGATGTCCGGGGCGTGTAGCCTTCTGCGGCTGGGCTGCTGTAGTGGAAGACGCTCCAGGGGCCGGACGTCCGGGGCCTTGGCCAGATGTCCGGGGCCTGGGAGATGCTCTTGGCTCCTTCCGTTGGTTCTCCTCTTCCATGGACTTGGGGACTTGTACATCTTCATGCACATCTTCAGGGGGGCCCCTCTTGGTACCTAATCATGCACAACACCTCGGACTTAGGTAGTAGCCATGTCTCATGCATAGAAAGTGGAAGTTCAGAGAGGAGTGAGTTCACCTTATCTTCGATAGCTTTGGCTCGGGCTCGTGTCATTGGTCCAAGTGGTGTCGTTGGAGGTGTGGGTGCGTCCATGGGGATGATCTTGGGATGCTCCGCATCAAGATGGTTGTGCACGAGGAGGGCAAGATCATGCTGACGGAACAGGACCCGACGATGGAGCTCTCTAGGTCTCTGTGGACCTCACCTTGCTCCACTGCCCCTTGTGCCTCCGCCCCTTGAAGTCTCCGGTGTATGAGGTTCGAATACACCTCGTCCATTCGGCTGATCGAGCAAGGTGCAGGTTTCTTCATTGATGTGATGTTCGATTGATTTGTGCAGTGCAAGGGAGGGCACCTGGCTTGCGCGGACTATCACGACAAGCGCCCCGGGAACCAGCGGCAGTGCCAGAAGTGCAAGCGCGGCAGCAACTTTGACGGGAGGAACACGGCAATGGACGCCGTCCTCTCCTCGATGAGGGTGGAGTGCCCGCACGAATGCTATGGGCTCTACGTCACTTACCACAAGCTCGCCAATCGCCAGAGCATGTGTCCACTCACGCCTTGCAAAATGCCCCATGCCCGTCCGCGGCTATAAAGGCCCGCCACCGGTGCTCTCCCACCACATCAGCACGGTGCATCCCATGCCCGTGCACAACATCTAGTACGGCAAGGTGCTCCAGTTGCAAGTGGCACTGTCGGAGCCACGACTCTTGCTATTCACGGAGGAGGACGGTCGCACGTTTTTCTTGGTTGGCGGTATGATCGACATCGGCGCGCCAATCGCCGTGTCAGAGCGGGGGCGTCCTGATGACTCACATGTATATGGGATCAATTGTAGCCTTTTCGGTAAGTAAGAGTGTTGACCCAACGAGGAGCAGAAGGAAATGACAAGTGGTTTTCAGCAAGGTAATCTCTGCAAGTGCTAAAATTGTAAGTAACAGAGTAGTTTGATAATAAGATAATTTGTAATGAGCAAGTAATGATAATAGTAACAAAAGTGCAGCAAGATAGCCCAATCCATTTGAGGCAAAGGACAGGCCAAAACTGTCTCTTATAATAAGCAAAGCATTCCCGAGGGTACACGGGAATTTCATCTAGTCACTTTCATCATGTTGATTCGATTCATGTTCGCTACTTTGATAATTTGATATGTGGGTGGACCGGTGCTTAGGTATTGTTCTTAGTTGAACAAACCTCCTACTTATGATTAACCCCCTCGCAAGCATCCGCAACTATGAGAAAAGTATTAAGAATAAATTCTAACCATAGCATTAAACTTTTGGATCCAATCGGTCCCTTACGGAATAGCACATAAACTAGGGTTTAATCTTCTGTCACTCTCGCAACCCATCATATAATAACTACTCCACAATGCATTTCGTTAGGCCCAAATATGGTGAAGTGTCATGTAGTCGACGTTCACATGACACCACTAAGGGAATCACAACATAAATCTTGCCCTAATAAAAATAAAGCACGGATTGAGTCTGTCGGGTTCACCGTCGCGGCATTTTTACACAAAGATCCATGTGGTTTTTGCTATTCAGCCCGCAGTCACTCTTTTAAGTGGGCATCTTAGAAAACGTTTGGTTCTCCTGTGCCTGTACGTTTCAATTGCTAACCTCCAGCTCTCGTGTACCAGGGAAAAGGGGATCCATGGAGATGAGGAACTAAGGTGGAGATGCGGCGAGACGGAGAACTAAGGTGAAGATGCGGTGAGGCGGAGGAGGAGTGCGCAGGAAGGGCGGCTTCATGCTCATGGCGGACTGGATCCAGCGAGGGGTAGGCCGGATCCGTCGGCTGGCGACGCAAGGAGCTCAAGGCGGAGCTCGAGCGCCATGGGAGTTAAGTAGGAAAAGGAGAGAGCGACGGGGTTGTGGGTACATGCGCACACTCGTGGACGCAGACGAACGGCTCCAGCAGGACACGTGGCGCACGGCAGCGACGACGGCTCTCCTTAGGAGGATCTCGGGCGTTGAGAGGTTGAGTTGTCCACTGCACCAAGGACAGAGCCCACCGACTGCTCGTCATGGGCCATCACCACCACGCCTTCGACAGGATCCGACCTCCACCACTCCAGCAAGCAGGAGCATCATGGTGGTTGCAGTCAATTGAAATATTAGTTTCTTCATCTTCTTTGAGATTATGTTTTCTCTTCACCTGATAATTAGGATGACCTCCTTTGTTTCAGGTTTGTACTATTAATTAGGATGAACTTGGGTGGCGAGGATGATTTGGAAAATTATATATCCTGACCAGATAAAATCCGTGCTACCGATCTAAGTTGATTTTCTTATACAAAGGGAGCTTCAATATGTTAGTTGATTTGGAAGATTATTTCTCTAGACCGGATAAAATCAGTGCTGCTGATATGTCTTCAGACCGGATAAAATCAGTGTTGCTGATGTGAGTGCCTTTCCATTATGCTGAACATTCTTTGTCATTTGTTCTACTTAAGCAGAAGAAATTTCATTGTGTCGGCTTAATTAGAAAATTATAATGATTCTTTAAATCCTTTACTCTTAAAAGTTTATCACAGTAAATGTACCTTCAACTCACCATACATTTGTTTCATATATATTGACACCTATAATAGCAGTAGCAATGCGTGATTATGACATGTTATGTAATTGCTTGTGTAAATTAGGCACCCTTTTCTGCCTCCTCCTTTTGTTATTCACCGTGTCAATATTTTTTAAATTGCTTCTACATGCCAAGAAGTTGGCATGCATGTTGTCTACAAAAATTGGTATGTTATCCCCCAAGAATTCGAGAAGGGTTACAGAAGCAACGTCCAGAAGATTTAGACCGACTTTGACTTCTACAAATGACGCAACAAACTATTAAGAGGATGCTTTATTTCCTACGGGTGACAATTATTAACACTAGAGTTGAATCTGTGGACAGTCGCCTCTCACAGTAATATTCTTGTATATTGGTGCTCCTGTAATTTGCACATTCAGTATCATCGGCGTTATTAAGCTACTTGCCTGTACAATTCCACGAGCTCGAGTGTCATGGGAGTTACTTCCCTGCAAGAGAGAAGAATTCCAAAAGGGAGAGAGCATAGAAGAAGGAAAAGGATAGGGCGGTGTGGCCGTGGGTACATGCGCGCACTAAAGGATGCAGGCGAACGGCTCGGGCAGGACCGCAGGAGACGTGGCGCACGGCAACGGCTCTCCTCAGGAGGAGCTCAGGCGTTGAGAGAGGTTTGATATTTGAGATGTAGTGCTACGTGTTTGCTCTCCATTTTTGTAGGGATCAGAATTTCAGAATACACTTGTTGATTGTTTTACTGTCAATTTTCAGTATATTGTTAGTGACTAATTATTTCCTAATTTTGTTTATTTTGGTTGGAGAGAATATGTAAGGCTAATGTTTGAGCAGGAGAATGATAAGATGCAAGAGTGATACATCCAAGCACTTGATTTGAGTCAAACTTGGTTTGCTGTACAGCATTCCACCGTATTTGTCCACACAAATAGTTCTTCATATATAGTCAAGATTGTTTTTCTCCATAGTTCAGTGTCTACATCTTTATTCTCCTAATATAGTCATACTCTCCATTTTATAAAGTGCAGATGTACTCTGGCCAATTTATTTTAGTAGTCCTCTTGTTTGTATAGTATGGATGAAATTTGACCTACCAGTATACCTATAAAGATATTAAGATTGGATACTTAAAAATCCTATACAAACTTTTGTCTTCAACATGATTTCACAATATATAGTTTTATGACATTTCAGTAAATATATTCAAGTAAAATATTGGTGGTTAAAGTCGGATTATGGAGATCTTACCAAAACAAACAACTACTAGGAACTAGATCAATGTATGTTTGCAAGTCAAGATCAGCTTATAGTGATTGTGAAGCGAGATTGAATGCATTTTGGCGATGAAATCACGTAGGATCAAAGCGGAGGTGCCTGCTTTCTACCAAGAAATTGCATCTTCATCAAATGTTTATGTTTTCCTTTCTTGACAATCTGAATCTGAATACTACTTTCTCTTCCTGGATGTAGCTTCCACTATAGTATATAGCTACCTTCCATGTCTTTTGTGAAGCCAGTTTGTAGTGTGCCACTCTGAAGTTGAATTCTTCCTGTGTACCCAGTTTGTAGTGTGCCACTCTGAAGCTGAATTCTTCCTGGGTGTATCATGCACCTGTGTCTTCTTGTTGTATATTCTCAAGTCTCAACTACAGATTCTCAAAGGCTTTGGACACCACTTGGACCTACAACAAAGATTTGGACTATTTAATTTAGTGACATTGATCATAGCCGCCTGCTGGTTTTCTTCACTCACCAGCTCTAGCTTTTGGCGTACACGGTACATCGTGACAATTCTATCTTGGTTCTAGACAAATAGGTTGCATGTTCTTCTATTATCAGGAGTATCATGTTTTTGTTTGCAGTTCGGTTATTAAGCTAAAGCTAAAGACCTAATTGTATTGTCTAGAGGTGGAATGGCTAAGCTCTCTTTATGATCCTTTCTGCCGAATATCTTGCAAATGCCACACTAAAGTGCAGGAAATTATTAGGTGTGTGGTTATCAGTCCACTATGTTCTTATGTCTAGGGATCTGGGAAATGTTGACACTTTCTTGGTTTTGGTCACAAAAATGTTTGTATAGGATATCATCTTGAATATATGTAGTTCTAAAGTAATACTACTTCCCAGTAAGTTCATTGAAGTATTGATACAATCAATTGGATGTTTTTCTACGGCTATGGATCTAGCGGAAAAATTGTTGTTTTGACATCATTGTTTTTCTCCATAGTTCATTGTCAGAATCTTTATTCTCCTAATACATTCATATTGTCCATATAAGTGCATCTTTTAGTTCGTAAAAGTACTTTGTACTTTGACCAATTGATTCCCTAGATTACCTGTTTGTACAGTAACTGAAGTACTAAACAAAGAATACATCAAACTGTAAAATCAAGTGATTTTTCCTTCCATTGCAAAATCATTTTGTTTTTCCCATTGCAACACACGGGCACATTTATTAGTACAATCAAAATATCGAACACATATCAAGTTCACATGATTACTTGCAACATGATTTCTCCCGTGACCTCAAGAACAAAAGTAACTACTCATAAATGATAAACATGCTCAAGATCAGAGGGTTATTAAATAGCATATTGGATCTGAACATATGATCTTCCACCAAATAAACCATATAGTAATCAACTACAAGATGTAATCAATACTACTAGTCACCCACAACCACCGATCTATAGTTCCGGTACAAAGATTGAGCACAAGAAATGAACTAGTGTTTGAGAGGAGATGGTGTTGTTGAAGATGTTGATGGAGATTGCCCTCCCCAAGATGGGAGTGTTGTTGGTGATGATGATAACGATGATTTCCCCCTCCGGGAGAGAAGTTCCCCGGCGGAATCGCTCCGCTGGAGGGCAAAAGTGCTCCTGCCCAAGTTCTGCCTCGAGACGGCGGCGCTCCGTCCCGAAAGTCATCTCCTTATTTTTTCTAGGACAAAATGACTTATATACCAGAAGATGGGCACCGGAGGTGGGCCGAGGAGGGCACAACCCACCAGAGCATGGCTGGGCTCCCTGGCGCGCCCAGGTGGGTTGTGCCCACCTGGTGGGCCCCCTCTGGTACTCATTGGCTCCAATATTTCTTATATATTCCATAAAAAATCCTTGTAAAGTTTCAGCGCATTTAGACTTGTGCATGATAGGTAGCCTGACGTAGCTTTTTCAGGACCAGATTTCTAGCTACCGGTGTTCTCCCTCTTTGTGTGTACCTTGCATATTATGAGAGAAAAAGGCATTAGAATTACTCCAAAAAAGCATTATATGCATGAAAACATTATAAATAACATTAGGTAAACATGATGCAAAATGGACGTATCAACTTCCCCAAGCTTAGACCTCGCTTGTCCTCAAGCAAAAACCAAAATCGAAAAACATGTCCACATGCTTAGAGAGAGAGGTGTCGATAAAAACAAAATATGGACATAAAAGCATCATGTGAATTATTATAACAGCAACAAACTTTAACATAAGACCTTTATCATAGAACTTTTATCATAGACTTCTCATGAATAAGTAACAATTCATCACACTATTGAAGTATAAAGCATAAACTCTATTGGAAAACCAACAAACTATGTTCTCAGTCAACTTTGCAACTACAATCCATCATCTTTTCAGGAAGGGTCACGTATCGGAGCCTTTAGGCAAGTCCACATAATGAACAATCACATAGTCTTCTATGATTACTAACACCCACCGCATACACATGAGCAAATCGTTTCAACCGGACACATAGAAAAATAGGGGCTTATAGTTTCACCTCCCAACATATTCACCTCAAGGGTGATGTCAACAATAATAACTCATGCTACCCATATTGAACCGCACATATGTGCCTAGATCTTTCCTCACCTCATGATGCTTGCCCAAGGAGAAAAATAAAAAGGAATAGAGAGACAAACTTTGACTCTTGCATAAAAGTAAATACATAAAAGTAAAAGATAGGCCCTTCGCAGAGGGAAGAAGAGGTTGCCATGTGCTTATTTGCTTGTATGCTCAACCCCTTAGTGCAAAAGAATGTCACGTTATATTCCCCTTATGATAGCAACCTTTATTATGCAGTCTGTTGCTTTTATTTTTTGCTATCACAAGTTCGTACAATGCTCAATTTTCTCTTACACTAAATGATCTTACATTTTTAGAAGCAATTTTTATCGCCTTATTGCACCGATGACAACTTACTTGAAGGACCTTACTCAATCCTTAGGTAGGTATGGTGGACTCTTGAAAATAAGAGTTGGGTTTAAGGGTTTTTCGATGCACAAGTAGTATCTCTACTTAGTGCGGAATTTTTGGCTAGCAAAGATGGGTGGAAAGCACCACATGTTGAAGGATCTATGACAATATAACTTCTTTATGAATATGAACAAACATGAATCATTGAGTTGTCTTCCTTGTCCAACATCAACAATTTTGGCATATAATATTTTGGTGGGGGCTCACAATCACAAAAGATTTCTAGGATGGTGTATTTGCATGTGAATCTTCTCTTCCCTTATTAATTCTTTCATGAATTGCATCATTGACCAATGCTATGTTTGCCAATCTCTAATAAAATTTCCTACTTACACTTTTCCTTATGTGGTGTCATCACCTACCATAAGATTAGCATATGATCTTTTTCATTTATTTCCTTTCCTTTTATTGAACATGAAAGTAAAGAAAGCAAAACTCAAACTAAACTTTATTATATATCTTGCACATGATTACAAGGATAGATCACTAAGGAAACTCTCAAAAAGAAAGGGTTGAACTAAACTTTTATTCATCTAAAGCAAAAGATAATTATATATCGAGCTAAGATAAGTAAAGGCAAAAGATAGTGGAGGTGATCCAATACCGGGGCACCTCCCCCAAGCTTGGCGGAAGCCAAGGGGAGTTCCCATAGCCGATACTCTATTTTCTTTTGGTGATGAAGAAGGTGGTGGTGATGAAGTGGAGGTGATCTTGTCCTTCATGATCAAGAGATTCTCTAACCTACGGATGACACTCCGGAGGAAGATGATGTGCTCTTGATGCAGAATATTTTCACGAATGAGATATTTATTTTGCACATGAACCATTTCAATAACCCGAAAGGCTTCAATCTCAGTCGGGGTAAGATGAGCGTAGTAAGGTTTACGGATATCTTCTTCTTCTTCCTCAGTAGGCCAGCCTGCTCAACCACCGGCACTTGATCTCCGGTAGTCTCCTTGCTCTTATCCCCTTTGACGACTTCTACTGGCTCTTCTCTATTCAGCTCGATCTTCATCAACCAAGCATCCTCTTCCATGTTGTTGGAGGAAGAAGAAGACATGATGCCTGGCTCAACAGATCTGACCGGAAACAGCAAGAAAAGAGAACAGAAGATTTCTCCGTGATACGGTGGTCAATAGGTTTAGGGGGTATATAAAGATTTTTTTATCTTGGCAAACAAGCAAACAGAATAAAAACGGAGTCCGGAAGGTAGCCCAGGTGGGCACAACCCACCTGGGGCAGCCTGGCAAGGCAGGCGCGCCCTGGTGTCTTGTGCCCACCAGGTTCACCTTCCTGGTAATTTCTTATTTTCATAATTTTTGAAATATTCCAAAACTAACAAAAAATATTTTTGCGGATTTTTCGGAGTCCATGTACTTACGTATCACGTACCTCCTCTTTTTCACGATTCTGGAGTGTTCCGGATGGTCTCTTTTATGTGTTCTACTAGTGTCATAGTTTGGATAATATTACTTTCAACATTAATGGGAGTACCTAAGATATAATGTTTTATTCGTTTCCCATTAAGAACCTTCGGGTTAGTACCTTCGGCATTATTTATTTTGATAGCTCGAGATCGATAAACCTCCTCGATAACATAGGGCGCTTCCCATTTGGAGTGGAGTTTTCCTGCAAAGAATGTGAAACGAGAGTTGTACAAAAGAACATATTCTCCAACTTTGAAGTCACACTTTTGGATTCTTTTATCATGCCATCTTTTAACTTTTTCTTTAAATAACTTGGCATCTTCATAAACTTGGGATCTCCATTCATCTAATGGGCTAATATCAAATAACCTCTTTTCATCGGTAAGTTTGGAATCATAGTTGAGTTCTTTGATTGCCCAATATGCTTTATGTTCTAACTCAAGAGGCAAATGGAAAGCTTTTCCATAAACCATTTTATAAGGAGACATACCCATAGGATTTTTATATGCTTTTCTATAAGCCCAAAGTGCATCAACTAATTTCTTGGAGAGATTCTTCCGGGACCTATTGACAGTCTTTTGTAAAATTAATTTTATTTCTCTATTGTTAAGTTCAACTTGACCACTAGACTGAGGATCATAGGGTGATGCAATTCTATGGTTAGCATCATAATTGGCAAGCATTTTACGAAAAGCACCATGAATAAAGTGTGAACCACCATTAGTCATTAAATATCTAGGGACTCCAAACCTTGGGAAAATAACTTCCTTAAGCATTATATTAGAGGTGTTGTGATCAGCACTACAAGTTGGAATAGCTTCTACCCACTTAGTAACATAATCAACAACAACCAAAATATGTGTATACCCATTAGAGGAAGGAAAAGGTCCCATGTAATCAAATCCCCAAACATCAAATGGTTCAACAGCAAGTGAATAATTCATAGGCATTTATTGATGCTTACCAATATTACCTATTCTGTGACATTCATCACAAGATAAGACGAACTTACGGGCATCCTTGAAGAGAGTAGGCCAATAAAACCCAGATTGCAATACCTTGTGAGAAGTTGTGTCTCCCACATGATGCCCTCCATAAGTTTCAGAGTGACATTTCAGTAGGATTTGTCCCTGTTCATGCTCAGGTACACAACATCTAATAATACCATCTATTCTTTCTTTATAAAGATGTGGGCCATCCCAAAAGTAATGTCTTAAATCATAGAAGAGTTTTTTCTTTTGTTGGTATGTAAATCTAGGTGGTAAATATTTAGCAATGATATTAGTAGCATAGTCAGCATACCAAGGAGTATTATGAGAAACATTTATTGCAGCTAACTGCTCATCAGGAAAACTATCATCAATTAGTAGTTGGTCATCAAGCACATTTTCAAGCCCAGACAAGTTATCAGCTACGGGGTTCTCTGCTCCTTTTCTATCAGTGATATGCAAATCTAATTCTTGCAGCAAGATATTTAATAGTAGCATGGTCGGTGTGAACAATTACTTTTGAATCAACAATGTAAGATCTAAATTAATTATAGGCAAACACCACTTCTAGAAATTCGTTTTCAGTAGTAGCATAATTTCTTTGAGCATTGTCTAGAGTTTTACTAGCATAATGAATAACATTTAGATTCTTATCAACTCTTTGTCCTAGAACAGCACCAACAACATAATCACTAGCATCACACATAATTTCAAAAGACAAGTTCCAATCAGGTGGTTGAATAATAGGTGTGGAAATTAAGGCCATCTGGAGTGTTTTGAAGGGTTCTAAACAATCATCATCAAAAAACAAAAGGAAAATCCTTTTGCAAAAGATTTATAAGAGGCCTAGAGATTTTCGAATGTCTTTGATAAATCTCTTATAGAAACCATCATGACCTAAGAAACTACGAATACCATTGATATCTTTAGGACATGGCATTCTCTCAATTGCATCAATCTTAGCTTTGTCCACTTCAATACCTCTTTCAGAAATTTTATGTCCCAAAACATTACCTTCATTAACCATAAAGTGGCACTTCTCCCAATTCAAGACAAGATTTGTTTGCTCACATCTTTGCAAAACTGATCAAGATTGCTTAAGCAATCATCAAAAGACTTCCCATCAACAGAAAAGTCATCCATGAAAACCTCAACAATCTTTTCACAAAAGTCAGAGAATATAGCAGTCATACATCCTTGAAAGGTAGCTAGTGCATTGCATAAACCAAAAGGCACACATCTATAAGCATAAGTTCCGAAGGGACAAGTGAAAGTGGTCTTTTCTTGATCAGGTTGAGAAACAGGTGTTTGTGAAAAACCAGATTATCCATCAAGGAAGCAAAAATGTGTGTGATTAGATAATCTTTCTAGCATTTGATCGATAAAAGGCAGAGGGTAATGATCTTTTCTAGTTGCTTTGTTTAATTTTCGAAAATCAATTGCCATTCTATAGCCTGTAACAATTCTTTGTGGAATAAGTTCATTCTTATCATTAGGAACAACAGTAATACCTCCTTTCTTAGGGACACAATGAACATGACTTACCCATCTACATCAACTATAGGATAGATTATACCTGCTTCCAGAAGTTTTAATATTTCCGTTCTTACCACTTCTTTCATCTTTGGATTTAACCGGCATTAGTGATCAACAACGGGTTTAGCATCAGGTTCCATATTAATCTTGTGCTGACATAGAGTGGGACTAATGCGCTTTAAATCATCAAGAGTATATCCAATAGCAGCTTGGTGCTTCCTTAGAACTTTCAATAATCTTTCTTCTTCATGTTCTGAAAGGTTAGAACTAATAATAACATGATATACCTTCTTCTCATCAAGATAAGCATATTTCAAAGTGTGTGGCAATTGTTTTAATTCAAAGATAAACACAGGATCACCTTTAAGTGGACGAGGACCTCCTAGAGTTTCAACAAGCAAATTGTGTTTAAGCAGAGGACGTTGTTCAAAGAAAATCTTATCTATTTCATTTCTTTCATGCATATGTAAATCATTTTCATGGTCTAGCAGGTATTTTTCTAGAGGATCTGTAGAAGGCATAGCAATAGAAGCAAGACCAATTATTTCATCCTTACTAGGCAATTCTTTTTCATGAAGCTTTCTACTAAACTTGGAATAATTAAACTCATGACACTCATCACGAAAGCTGACACCGACAGTTTGTTTTTCACAATCTATTTTAGCATTAATGGTGTTCAAGAAAGTCCATATTTAGTGCTAAACTTTTGAAAAGCATCGGTATTCATAAAAGATTTAACACAATCATACTTAAGCTTAATACCTGACTCTTTAGGTTTGTCGAGTTCCCAATCTTTAGAGTTGTGTTTAATTCTTTCCAAAAGATTCCACCAGAATTCAATAGTCTTCTTCATAAAAGAACCTGCACAAGAAGTATCGAGCATGGATTGATCATCACAAGAAAGCCGAGCATAGAAGTTCTAAATAATAATTTATCTTGAGAGCTCATGATTGGGGCATGAATATAGCATTGACCTAAGCCTCCCACAAGCTAGAGTGATACTTTCTCCTTCACGAGGCCAAAAGTTATATATGTAATTCCGATCACGATGAACTAGATGCATATGATAATTTTTTTGGTGAAACTCCAATTTCATTTTATTCCAATTCCAAGATCCAATATCATCGCATAGCTTATACCATGCCAATTCTTTTCCCTTCAAAGATAGAGGGAAAACCTTCTTCTTAACTTCATCTCCGGGTAAACCTGCAAGCTTGAACAATCCACAAATGTCTTCCACATATATCAAGTGCATATCAGGATGTTCAGTTCCATCTCCTGCATAAGGATTAGCTAGCAGTTATTCTATCATTCCCAAAGGAATTTCATATTCAATATTTTTAGTAGGTGCAGTAGGTTGAGGGGTAACGAATTGTGGTTCCGGTCGAGGTGAAGATACCCCGAACAAACCCCTCAAAGGATTACTTTCCATAGTAACAAGTGACAATAAATTTGAGCGGGTAGTAATAATTTTTCCTTAGCAAGAGCGCTTCACTCCCCGGTAACGGTGCCAGAAAATGGCCTTGATGACCCACAAGTATATGGGATCAATTGTAGCCTTTTCGATAAGTAAGAGTGTCGAACCCAATGAGTAGCAGAAGGAAATGACAAGTGGTTTTCAGCAAGGTAATGTATGCAAGTGCTAAAATTGTAAGTAACAGAGTAGTTTGACAACAAGATAATTTGTAGCGAGCAAGTAATGGTAGTAGTAAAAAAAGTGCAGCAAGGTAGCCCAATCCTTTTGAGGCAAAGGACAGGACAAAACTGCCTCTTATAATAAGCAAAGCGTTCCTGAGGGTACACGGGAATTTCATCTAGTCACTTTCATCATGTTGATTCGAATCATGTTCGCTAGTTTGATAATTTGATATGTGGGTGGACCGGTGCTTAGGTGATGTTCTTATTTGAACAAACCTACTACTTATGATTAACCCCCTCACAAGCATTCGCAACTACGAGAAAAGTATTAAGAATAAATTCTAACCATAATACTAAACTTTTGGATCCAATCGGTCCCTTACAGAATAGCACTAGGGTTTAAACATCTGTCACTCTTGCAACCCATCATCTAATAAATACTCCGCAATGCATGCCCTTAGGCGCAAATATGGTGAAGTGTCATGTAGTCGATGTTCACATGACACCACTAAGGGAATCACAACATACATACTATCAAAATATCAGACACATATCAAGTTCACATGATTACTTGCAACATGATTTCTCCCATGACCTCAAGAACAAAAGTAACTAATCACAAATGATAAACATGCTCAAGATCAGAGGGGTATTAAATAGCATATTGGATCTGAACATATAATCTTCCACCAAATAAACCATATATTAATCAACTACAAGATGTAATCAACACTAGTAGTCACCCACAAGCACCAATCTATAGTTCCGGTACAAAGATTGAACACAAGAGATGAACTAGGATTTGAGAGGAGATGGTGTTGTTGAAGATGTTGATGGAGATTGCCCTCCCCAAGATGGGAGAGTTGTTGGTGATGATGACGAAGATGATTTCCCCCTCTGAGAGGGAAGTTACCCGGCGGAATCGCTCCGCCAGAGGTTAAAAGTGCTCCTGCCCAAGATCCGTATCGAGACGGCAGCGCTCCATTCCGAAAGTCCTCTCTTTATTTTTTCTAGGTCAAAATGACTTATATACCAGAAGATGGGCACCGGAGGTGGGCCGAGGAGGGCAGAACCCACGAGGGCGCGCCTGGGCTCCCTGGTGTGCCCAGGTGCGTTGTGCCCACCTGGTGGGTCCCCTCTGGTACTTATTGGCTCCAATATTTCTTATATGTTCCATAAAAATCCCCATAAATTGTCAGATCATTTGGAGTTGTGCAAAATAGGTAGCTTGACGTAGCTTTTTCAGGTCCAGATTTCCAGCTGCCGGTATTCTCCCTCTTTGTGTGTACCTTGCATATTATGAGAGAAAAAGGCATTAGAGTTACTCCAAAAAGCATTATTATGCATGAAAACATTATAAATAACAGTAGGTAAACATGATGCAAAATGGATGTATCACGTCCCCACTGCCAGACTATGTGGCCAAGCTATGGGCGAACGGCCCGCCGGGGGAGCCCAAAGGCAGGACCGATGCCGTCAAGGTGGAAATGTAATTGACAAGATGCAAGGATCCTAGCGACGTCGCCGTGCAGGAGCTAGCCTTCTTCACAGTTCCGCCCAAGCTGTTGGTCGGGGCTGGGTTGTCGAGGACGGTGTCCCTCCACATTAAGATTGACAAGCTCACCTCCTAAATGATTCTACATTGCCTTTTGTTCATCTTGGTAATATGCTAACATAGGGGTTAGCTTGGTCTCCTTTAGATTAAGAGATGGTCTATTTTGGTGGCGATGCAGCAATTACTTTGACATCAGATCAGTAGTTAAAGTAATTTCCAACAGTCGAATGGATATTTTGTGTCTGTTGGATATAAAGATCCTTTGGGTAAGATGTATAACAACTTATATGCTTGTTTGTTTAGGAAGTGTTGCATACTTGTGCGAGTTGACGCGACACATCAAAGTAGTACTACTACTAGTAGTACTCCCTCTGATCCTAATTTCTCTGTGCATAAGTCGAGGCGCACATACCAAGGAGGGCCTAGTTGTGTCTATACTTGGACAACTTACCCGACTGCGCACCAGGAAGACGAAGCTCGTGTCGTGTTGGTGTTGTGTACGGCCCGCACATTAACCAAAACATCACGCCTCTAGTTTAGCCTCCGTGTTTTAAACTTCTCAATCTCAAGGCCAAGGAGCAACGTGAACCTATGATAGAGCCAATTGGATGGTTGAGAACACTACAATTCGTAGCTACAGATGCATGTGTGAGAGAGAACGAGTGCGCGCGTGCACCTCTTCTCTTCATGTATAACATACTAAACTCAGAGTACAAGTGTATGTGGGTGGCATCGACCTTGGGAGCTAGAGATGGTGCATGCGAGAAGTCCTGAGAGACTAGGTGTGTGTGTGTGGGAAAGAGGGAGACAGATGATATGTATTGATGTAATGCGTGTGAAAAAAGACTAGTCTATAGCTCGCCACAAGGCTATTCCTGTGGAATGCCCTAATAACCATAAGATATGTATCCGACGGTGCCAGATATTAAATGTACACAATAGTAGAAAAAGAAGTACCATGGCCTATTGCAAAACTGCTACACCACAGCCGAGAACACGTGCCCACATTACGCCATCCGGGAATAGTGCTGCACTTCAAAACTAGAACTGTCAATAAATTTTGAGCTTGCGTCTTGTCACATTCCAAATTACTACCATGCTATATTTAATTGCAAACCTGTTCACACTGATCACAATCTAAACGGTTTCGCACTTAGGAGCATATTATTACTCGGTTATAAATACTACTATGCCAAGATGACTGCACATTTCTCGTCAACTCCTCATCCACAAAAAAAACACGTCATTCATGGAGAAGGAGAGATTACCACCAGGGAGAAGCAAGCATGGAAGCGGAAGCACGAGAGATGTCCCGCCTCACCACAAAAGCAGCCGACATGACCCGCTGCACGGAAGTAGTAGCACAGAGGTCCCGCCACGCCACCGAAGCAGCGCGGAGGTCCCGCCACACTGTCCATGCAGCAGACTGGTCTGGCCGCGCCGCGGAAGCAACATAGATGTCCCTTCATGCCGCGAGTGCATCAGAGATGTCCCACCGCGCCACGGAAGCCTGGGAAAATGTCTCGCGGGCAGGCGACAACTCTTACATGCGCATGCATGCGATCGTCCATAGCCAGATGGATTAGATCTCCGGCTGGGCGAGGTTGCAGGACGACATGAAAGCCTCGTTTGAGCAAGCTACCGGCGTCTTCCAGCAACTATGGGAGGGAAATGCGAGGCTCCGGGCCGAAAGGTCAAAGCAGGCGGAGGAGACCGCTGCCTTGTTGAAAAGGACCGGCGTCATCATCAAGAAACTTATGGACAAGAATGCCATGCTCCGCATCGAGCGCGAAAGGCTGGTGAAGGAATCTGTGGATGCTGCCAAGCATCGTATCAAGGACATGAAATAGATGAAAGATACCATCGTCGCTCGCCACGAGAACTAGTCTCCGTGACCTGCAGCGCATCAGGAAAGTAGAGATCAATGAGCCAGATCTTTGTATGCGTCTTCCTTCTTCTTTTTCCCTTGTGTATTTCGGGCATAGCCGCATGTGGCTTTTTTAATTATCTTCCTAATTATGTAAGACAATTATTATCCACTTTCGTCGTCCTTATATATTCTTTAGTCTTGCTATAAGTTTCAGTAAATGCTATATAGGTCCATCGGATCTTACATCAAGATCCCTGCAAATTTTCTTTTCTCTCTCTTAAATCTCAGTCGAGTGAGACATAGCCATGCCATTAAACAGGGGCTCGAGCACCATTAGTGGAGACCTTGATAGAGAGGTGGGGGCAGATGGAGGTGAAAGGGCTCTCCTCCCGATAAGCACGCACAGCGGTCTGATCGCACGCCTCCCGTACTCAAATACCTACCCTACATGACGCCTCCTAGCTAATAAAAAAGGGACATGTGGCGGCACGTAAATGGTAAGTAGAACGCCCACGGTTTCAATAATACTTGTGTTTCCAATTCTAACGTGACATCACTTGTTCCAAAATGACTTTGTTCATTGTTAATGTGTGCGCCTTCGCAAATCGTACAGCAAAATTACCACAGTATGTTGGTGCCATGTCATGACACCAAGCTAAGTTTCATGATTTTCATGCATGTATTGGATTTACAGGAATTAAAAAACCAAGTTTCTGAATGTTTCCAGCCGAGCTATGATGCCCAGATGTTTGAATTTCATTCCCTTTTCTTGCATGGTTCCTAGAAATTTACCCGAGGACACACATGTGATTTTTCAACCAACTTTGGTCACTGGAGCATGTGCTTGTAGTTCAAATTTGAATTATGCACATTAAATGACTTGAAACTCAATTAATGTATAAAAAAGATCAAACGAACCTAGAATGATTACAAAATTTAACAGGACACTCATATAGCTCTATGTTGCCTCTGTAAAGAAAATCAATGGGGGGACAACGTATATCATTTCGCACACAAAGGTGACACGTTCCCTCTCAGAACCACGAGCCTTGTTGAGAGAAGCTACGGTTTGCAAGAATGTTATACCAAAATTTGTTCCAATTCAGCCAATTTTTTACCATAGCATGTTAGTACCATGACATGACATCATGCCATGTTTCATGATTTTCTGGTGTGTTTTGGATTTAAAAGAATTTTAAAACCAAGTTTCTCAATTTTCTCGGCTGAGCCACAACGCCCAAATGTTTGAATTTCATTCCCATTTCTTGCATGGGACCTAGAAATTCACCCGAGGACACACATGTTATTTTTCAACCAACTTTGGTGCACTGGAGCATGTGCTTGTAGTTCAAAATTGAATTATGCACATTAAATGACCAGACACTCAATTAATGTGTAAAAAAAAGGCCAAACAAACCCGGACTAATCCCAAAATTTAACACGACACTCATATAGTTCTATGTTTCCTCTGTAAAGAAAATCAAGGGCGGCAGCGTATATTGCTTCGCACACAAAGGTGACACGTTCCTTCTCAGAACCATGAGCCTTCTTAAGAGAAGCTCCGGTTTGCAAGAAGCTTATACCAAAACTTTTTCCAATTCAGCCAAGTTTTTTACCACAACATGTTAGTGCCATGACATGACACCATGCCAAGTTTCATGATTTCCAGGAGAGTTTTGGATTTACAGGAATTTAAAAACAAAGTTTCTTAATTTTCTTAGCTGAGTCGCGAGGCCCAGATGTTTGAATTTCATTCCTATTTCTTGTATGGGACCTAGAAATTCACCCCAAGGACACACATGTGATTTTTCAACCAACTTTTGTGCACCGAAGCATGTGCTTGTAGTTCAAATTTGAATTATGCACATTAAATATCCACAAACTCAATTAATATATAAAAAAGTCCAAACGAACCCAGAATAATTCCAAATTTTAGTAAAATGTAAACTTAATTAATATCTTCTCTATGTGGGGCATTTAATAAATGTCTATTATATAAGTTTTCTACCCTATTCAAATTTAGTAGATATGACAGTTTGATGCTCTCACATAATCTATTATTGGCACTATAGGGGATGTTGATTCCTATCAACTACCATATCCTAAAGGTTAAAATAGGTACATAATCATCTTCTCTGTTTTGCACAATGCGCTACCAACCCCTATATGATGATGCACATCAAACTGTTGAAACCAGTTTTGTGTAAACCAGTGGCTTAAAGTTGATTTTCATATTGTTTGAAATTGTGTCAATAAATATTTTTTTTAAGAATATTGTTTGCTGATGTTCTCGGATGTGCGTATGAAAGATGCTTTTCCCCCACCCGTTGCAACGCACATACATGTTTTGCTAGTGTATAAAAAAGGCCTAAAGAACCCGAAATAATTCCAAAATTTAACAGGGCACTCATAGTTCTATGTTGCCTAAAAAAAGGCAACCTGGTGCATGTAGCTCCCACTTGTGCAGGGTCCAGGGAAGGGTCCGACCACTTTGGGTCTATAGTATGCAGCCTTTCCCTACATTTCTGTAAGAGGCTGTTTCCAGGACTTGAACCCATGACCTCATGGTCACAAGGCAGCAGCTTTACCACTGCGCCAAGGCTCCCCTTCTCATAGTTCTATGTTGCCTCTGTAAAGAAAATCAGGGGAGAGGCAGCGTATATCGTTCCACACACAAAGGTGACAAATTCCCTCTCGGAACCACGAGGCTTGTTGAGAGAATCTCCGGTTTGCAAGAATCTTGTACCAAAACTTGTCCCAATTCAGCCAAAAATTATACAAATGAAAACAGGGTTTAGATTATCCCGAACATCTTGCTACCTAGACCAATGTACTGTGATTTGAATTCAACATAAAATGGATACAAATATTTGAATTTGAGATCGTATGGTACATGTACTTCATAGTGAAATATGATTACTGTTGTATGCATGTTTTCTGTTATCAAGATAATATTTAAATGATAGTACAACTTGACAATAATCGTATTCAAATAAGGAAAATTGATTCAAATTTAATCTATATGGTAGACGACAATATATAGGTTCATAGGGTGGAGTAAAATGTTCATATAAGATGGAAGATCAAAATGTAGGACTACATCCATTATAAACCGCAAGGTCACCTAACGATATATTCGAATTCAACATAACATGGATTCAAAAATTGAAATTCGAGATCCTGGTATTTGAAATCATATAAAAAGGAACATGTCTTTTTCTTGTGGTGGGAATTGATTTGTTTTTTGTTGTTGTTGAGGGAAGTACGAATTGATTTGGTACTGTATAGGGTAATCTTGTTCTCCCAATTTTTTTTACATTTTGCTTGTAGTTTTTTCAATCGCATTTATAGAAATATAGTAAAAGGGGACATGAATCTCTTGCGTCTTGTATGAATTGTTTTCTTGTACACAGTAAGTTTGTTCTGCTGAACATGGAATCCGCGCCTTGTTATCCCAAAATTTTCAAGCTCGAGTATCTTTTGTCTCTTCTATTGTGAAGCTCCCACCTCTTCAACCCATGGCGCGCCTTGTTATCCCAAAATTTCGATGCGCGTGAAATCTCCCTCCTCATCTAAAATCGGTCCCGCAACTAGGACACGTGAAATCCCCCTTCTACCCCTCAGCCAGAAATGCCGGCTCGATGTCGCTTGGTCAAAACCTATGGGGGTATGCTAGTAACTTACCCTACATTTCGGACAAGCGCGTCCCTAAGCCATGGCTCCCCCTACCTTCCCCATCGCCCCCCATTCGTATGCCGAGGCCGCCAAAACCAGCTAAACCCCATGCTCCTCCGTTGGCCTCCCGACCGCCGCCCAGCCGGAGACTCTTCCCCGACGACATCGTCCGCAACAACAGCTCGTCATCCCTCATCCACCGCACAGGATGAGGATCCATCGTCGATCTCGTTGTCTTGCCGGATCAGCTACCCCGACGTTCGCCTCATCTATCGCGCCACCTCCATCCTCACAGCACTATCTTGACCTTCCCTACCAGAACCGCAGCACCCTCACCAATTCCTCTAATGAAGCCGAGGCCGACTCGGCGCCACCAAGGAGGTTCTGCACTCACCGCTGCATTTTATCTTTTATTCGATCTCACGGGGCTGCCGGTGCTCGATACCAAGCAGCCATGGCGGGTCTCCATCGATGGCACCGTCACCAGCCACTTCATCCATGGTGTCTCTCCCCTGTGTCATTGCTTCCTCGGCGGTAACTTCCACACTGGCACTAGCTGCTACTGCTCCGGCTCTCGCTCACGCTACTACTACTGCTGCTCTCGCTCTCGCTCGCGCTGCGGCTCTGTTCTTGCTGTCACTCACGCTACTGCACTGCTCTTGCTTTCATTCGTGCTGCTGCTCTGCTCTGCTATTGATGTCCGTCGCGCTGCTGCTCCGCTCTTGCTCTCGTTCATGCTTCTTCTCTGCTCTTTCTCTCGCTCGCACTGCTACTGCTGCTACTGCACGACCTCCAACAGCTACAAGAGTTGCTGCTTTAGCACTCGCTTGCCGTGTTGTTGCATGAGTTGCTCTCTGCTAGTGCATTCCCTGCTCGAGCGACTGCTGATTTAGATCACTACTTCTCTGCTACTAGTGCTCGAACGTCCTAAACTTCTATTGCAATGCTCTACTACTAGTTCAATTAGTTTCGATAGTAAAATTTAGTTGCACCCTAAACTTCATATTAACGTTGTCTGTCTTGTCCTGCTTATGCCTCACCGCCGTACACCTCACTAGAGCTACTCCAACGACGGAACCGGCCATCATAGTGGAGCAGTACCCTAGGCGCCGTTTCTAGAGGCCTCAGATCTTCTTCCCCACCTCTGACAGTCACACCAGCATCACCATTCTCCACGTCCAACCCAATGATGCTGAGGTCAACAAGGCTATGCCAAAGAGGTTGTACACTCATCACATCATTTTGTTACTCTGCATTCTGGTAAAACCCTCAGGGATTTTTTGGTTCAAAGTAGTTGCAAATCTAGAAATAATTGAATTGTGGTCACAAAGTTAACTAGGAGAAAACTAAATGCTCTTTTGAACCACAATTTTAATCGGTTTAGCAAGATAGCCATTATATGATACTAATGTGGACCAAATCTAAGCTGACAAAATATTTCGAGGGTAGGCTTCAGCATGTTGAAAACTGCTGCCGCTGGTTCAAAGAAAAAGTGAAGGAAAACATAGGAATTGGAAACTTTACTATGGTACTACTATTCGTGCATTTGGTTAGAAGGAATGGAGCAAAGAAAAACTGGAGGATTTTTTTTCCTTTGGTGTCTCTTTCAAAAAAAACATAGGAATTTTAATATCCACTTGGACGTCCTTTTCAAATTAATATGCATGAAGGACAGGACTAATTGCATTACTGGCATAATAAGATTCTTATTTTTTCATTTTCACATGGTTTGACTTTAATTTGACCATGTTTCTGCATTCCTGTGTTCTTCCAATTCATGTGAACCAAACACCCAGGTTGACAGAAATCCTATGTTTGCAAATGCTCTGTTTTGCACGTGCATTCCTATCCTATTCCTGTGTTTTTCCTATCCCTGCGTTTATAAAATCCTCCAATTCTAAGGAGCCCTTACAGATTTGCTTCATTTTTAGATAGGTGTCGAAGAAAACTTTGTGTCTTACGTCCTGCTGATGCCATGCTGTCATCCACCACACATGAGGTGCACCATCGACGGAAGCGTTCACTGCAGCAGAGATTCCCCCTGTAGACTTTCTTTCGCCACCTCAGATCATCTTCTCCGTTGCTCGCAGCCACGCCAACTACATTACCATCATCGACTGAGTAGATGAACCTGAGGACTACAAAGTCCCGGAAGAGAGGTCGCACTCTTTCATGTCTGCTTATGTTATACATTGGTTTTTATTACCTGCTACTTTATCGTCCTGTTCACCTCTTAGACACCGAGTTAGGTCCAAACTAATGTTCAAACTTGAGTTTTAAAATGCCTGTGGAGCACATATCGAGGCAGCAACGAATATTATCTGTCTACTATCTGGTTCATTTGGGGTCTTCTATGTGGTTCATGTTGGGTGGGCAACAAACAGTAGATGATCCATCGTATATCTTTTTAAACTGAAGCTATAATCTACCCTCTATCATTAGTTTTGGATCTATCCATTACTACCATCAGTCTTAATTTCTGCATGCACCCATTAGGCCTTACATTATATAACTATGTTTTTATTATGCATGTCAGTTATTGTACACAATCATACTGAACACGTAGAAAAAAAGACAAGACCGTTGCATGGGAATATAATGTCATGCAGACGCCGCTCCATGGTGGGCGAAGTGCCCCCCTCCCGCCATTCCAGATTGTATTCCAGAGGAAGATAACTGTTCAGAGGGGGATTTGGAGGGAGCCAACCACTCCTATTTACCCCCTGAGGTGTTTGCTCCAACCTGGCATGCTAATGTTCATCATATCATGCATATGGCGCCTCGCATTGCTTACATTATACATCTTATATGTCATCAGCTTAGTTTAGATTTGCTTTGTGTGAATGCCACCTGTTTGGTTTCTATATCATACTCCCACCGTTCCTAAATATTTGTATTTTTAGAGATTTTGACAAGAGACTACATACAGATCAAAATGAGTGAATCTACACTCTAAACTATGTCTATATACATACGTATGTTGTAGTCCATTTGAAATCTCTAAAAAGACAAATATTTATGAATGGAGTGAGTATATGGGAATTATGCAATGCCATCTTCTTTAGCCAGGCATCATATACGTGAATCATGCAATGCCATCCTATTTAGCCAGTCATCGTATATGTGAATTGTATCGTGCCATATTTTTTCATAATGTATTCCATTTGTCAACAATATTTATATATTCATCTACTCTTCATGTGCATTAGCCATTTGAGTCATTCATTGTAAAATCAAACAAGGTCTTCTGAGCAATCGGTGCTTCCTGTCGATGCAGATTTCTTGCTGGTTACAGATAGCTCCTTAGAGGAGGATTCAGAGAAAGATGACGAGTCATATCCCCTCCCCCCGAGGTGCATGCTCTAACTTGGTAGGGTTATATTGCTCATATCATGCATATGGTGTCTTGCATTGCCAGGCCATCTGCTTAGATTAGACATGCTTTGTGTGAATGCCTCTTGTTTGCTTTCTATACCAGATATGTGAATTATGCAATGCCATGTTTTTCAGCTAGTTATCATATATGTGAATTATGCACCACCTTGTAGCCAGGCATCATATATGTGAATTATCTCATGACATCCTTTTTTTCATTATGTATTCCATCTGTCGACAATATGTGTATATTTAACTACTCTTCATGGGTATCAGACATTTGGCCGGTTATGGAAAAATCAGACGTGGAAACAAGGTCTTCAGAGCAGGCAATGGTACCTGTTGAAGCATATATTTCGATGGTTATAGCTAGCTCCTCAGAGGAGGATTCAGAGACAGATGACCAGTCTTATATCCCACCTAAGGTGTATGATCTAATTTTCAATGTTTATATTTCTCATACATGCATATGGTGTCTTGCATTGCTTAGTTTAGACATCATATGCACAATATTCAATTCCCTCTGCTTTGTTTAGAGATCATACATGCGAGTGCCGGCTGCTTAGTATATGAATCAATTATGTCAATCATATCATGCCATGTTGTATACTTGTATAGTTAGACAACATGTATGTGAATAATTTCATCCCAACCTATTTCAGAAAGACATTATATAGTTTTGTCATGTCATCCTGTATAGATACTCATCATATGTTGAATTATGCCATTATATCATGTTAAGTTATCCATCATATATCTGAAACTATGTCATGTTGTCCTATTTAGTTAGCCATCATATCTGTGAAATTATGTCATGTTGTCTTGTTTGGTTAGACCACATATATGAGAATTACCACATCTACCTATCATCCAATGTTTGTACATTCAATTTCTTTTCTTGTTTATCATCCATTTGAATTGGAGGGGGTGATGGCAGTATCTAAGGGAGCAAAAACATGTTCTTCACAAAAGACGGTGCTACCTGTCGATGCAAATAGAATCATGGTTGTACTGGCCCATGAACTAGCCCCACCACACATAATCGAGACTCTTCCAAATTGCACACTTATACCGTTGGACAGAGAACCAGCTACAACCCATCTAACATCAAACCCAGCAGAGAGTAACCCACTTCTAGTTGACACAACCCCATGTCCACCATAGAGTACCCCACACGGGAAGTTTGTAAAGCAATCACAGTGCCCAAAGCACGAAGACCACCACACCAAACCCAAACTCCACGTTTAAAGCGGAAGAGCAACTGTTCTAAGGTCAGATTCTGTAGCTATGGTCCATACTCCTTTGTTGTTGCATCGCTGTATTTACTCATACCAACTACCTTCAAATTTGAAGGATCCAATTGGAACTCCAATGGCGCAACAGGTATGTTTTAAACCTATTTATTTAACTGGATTGCTCTTCTAACTTCTTGCCCTATGTTGATTTCAGTTTCAATTGTATAAACAGATATGTCCTCATGTGATGCCGATTACATGTGTTGCCAGTGCTATGTAGTTTCTCACACATATATTCTGTCTATGCTGCTGTGTCTTAAAAATATATGATTAGAACTACGTCTCTATCTTGATTTGGCAACATAAACTAGAATGATATGGACAATATAGTGACCATAATACATAGATATATGTTTGTTTCATGTTGTTATCCTGTCCACCCTTACTACTGAACCAGTTTACCAAAATGAGTTTCGTATACTACATGCTAAACCTGCGATGTGTGTGCTTGTTTCTCTTGTAGAATGCAAACAGAATATTGGAGAAGAGCACCCCCACTATGCAATGGTAGAGAAAGTAATGCAGATAAGGTTCAAGATAGTGAGACAACCATGTTGGTCTCCAAGAAAGGTGATAAAACAATCTTGTAGACACTCAGACAACCCAAAGTGCTCCATTGATGTAGTGTTCGAGTTACTCGCCAGTACCACTGGCACAAGCTCTTCGAACTCGCTGCCTGAATCACTTCGACCTATTCAGTCTCAACTACAAGCTGAAAGGCATCAATCAGCTGTGCTGCGGCAGGAAGCTGAAGGACTGAGGAAGTCCCTGCAGAATTCAGATGCATACTTTTTGGTGCAACAGCAAGCACTAGAGGATTTAAGCGCCAAACAAGAGAAAGTTAACAAGCTTGCTAAGCATCTTGCCAGCATTATGGGTACCCAGGATATTGTTTCTTGAGCTCTTCTGAAATGGTTTCAGTTCTGGACTTGTTTTGCTGCGGCCTTTATTTGCACTGGTCGCCCACTTTGACAACCAGTGTATGTGATATGCTGCTTTGTTCCTTATATTTGCACTACGGGTCGTAGAAACAATGGGCCTTCTACGGGGCATAGCACCAATGGTCCTTCTACAGGCTGTATGATCGATTGGCCAAACATGGGCCAATACCGGACCACATTATTGGTCGTAAATGGGCTAGAGTTGGAATCGACTGTTCATGGGCCGACCATAATGGGCCGTCATTAATCGGCCGTATTTGATGATGTTATGAAAATGGCCCTACGGATTAACGAGACATAAACGGGCCAACTATAACCACGGGCTGAATTTGGCCCATAAGCAGAAAAGGCCAGTAACAGGCCGTAAGTAACCGAATGCTGGAAATGAGCCCAAGAATAAATGGTGCCTGAGAAGGCCGGAAGATAACATGGGCTGGAAACGGCCCAATGGAATAATGGGCCGTTAATGGGTATAAAGCAATACACAGTTCATTACGGGCCAGTTTCACCACGGGCCGTTAATGGGCCAAGAGTTACAAAGGGCCTCATATGGGCCGAAAGACGTCATGGGCCATACATGGGCCGGAAGTTACAACGGGCTGGAATCATATTGGACGATCCAGATGAAGCTACAGGTCCTAATTTAGATAGGCCGTAGCGGGCTGTGAGTTAGCGGGCTGTAAATGGGCAATATGCGTACATGCCATTAAAAGGCTTTCCGTGGGCCGACTCACTACCTTTTGACCAAGTCAAACGGGCTGGCCTTTTCATAGGAATGGGCCTCTGTTTGGCCGTGCCACGTGTCGACGTATCATAGGCGCCTTCTGTCCAATGAGTGGATGACATTGTCCCAACGGTGAGCCGACACGTGGTTCCTCTAGCCATTGAGAATTTTACACGTGAAAAATCCCCATTGGTCCGGGGTGTTAACGGGTTATCGAATCCAAACCGGAACCCGATAGCTAAACAGTGACCCGTTACAGTGGATGCCACGTGTTGGTTACCCTTGACGAAAGCAATTCTATGACGCGTGATTTAACGTCATGGAAGTGGGCACTTCTGTGATGATAATTTTGGTAATGTCATGGAACACTTCTACGACAGCACACGTATGACTATCTTCATTCTGTCATAAAATCTTCATGGATGTACATGCATGACAGAAAGCATGACCTACTGTGACAAACACATATCATCACAGAAGTGTATTTTTTTGTAGTGTGTGATGCTGCAAGCAACACATGAAGTATGATCCACAATATTCATGCTCATGGTCTGGGGGTTCTCAAAATAGAAGGATATCACCTTGAAAGCATGTCCTCATGCGTCCTTCACATTGACGAAACACAAGTAAGTGTGATGTAGAAGCGAGTCGGGGTAGAATGTATGAGGCTCGTTCTCAAGAGCTCGAATGGTCAACTCACATGAAGTGGAAGTCGACACGAAGTCCAAGTATCCTACACATGCATACAACTAAAGAAAGAACGTATGTACATGGTAGATAAACACACAATCCATCGTGATCGTTCTCTTCTCTTGCACATAACCATTAGAAGCACAAGTGCAGGAATAATATGATGCAACAATGGCGATATTCATGACACTAGGTATATGGTGCAAAGAAGTAACACAAGCATGCTTCACAAGTAATATGTCAAAATCTCCAAATGTATGTGAGAATGCTCTAGGGGAAATCTCATTATTAATACTAAAGGCATTGTTGCACTCAATACATTGCAATTCATCTAGCATGAGAGAGGCAACATATGGAGATATATGACAAGAAGCAATAGAATCATGTGCAAAGCATGGCAATGGTTGTCATGAACCGCATGAAATGATTAAGTATAAATCAATGGTGATGAAACATAAGCAAGCATATCAATCATATCATGCAAACTAGTGGAGCAAAGATGCAACACACTAGGGGAAATCATGGGAATCATGTCACGTGAGCAAATAGTGGATATAGGCAATGCACATGTCATATCGCAAGCATGAACACAAAGCAAGATCATAGTATCATCATAGGAATGGGTCATAAATGAAACTTCACGAGAACAAGAGATATCTCCAACAAGCTTGCAAATACACATAGAAGTATGAGAATAAATCATCATGTGTAATGCAAAGCATGGGCCACAAATGCATGGCAAAGGCATAGGAATGGGCATATCATGCAAAGTGAACATGGCAATATGGGAGAATGATACATAATGGACAATAACCCATAACCATGTGAGGGCCATGTAGAAGAAATGTTTGAAGTCTTTGCGCGAAGGGAACGGTGGAAAGGACAATCCACTGGATCCCAAATCATCATTGCTCTTTAGAGCTTGTTTTGTCAACTCATGGGATTGTGAGGTTGAGAAGTAAGCATTGGTACCTACACAACAAATAGGGAAACGAAACAATGTGTGTGCATGGTAAATGTACACATCATCCATCATGATGTGTATCTGCATGTGTGAGTTAGCACAAGATAAGCAATACTCAAAAAAAATTGAAGCATGGTATATGAACATGTCATCCATTTTGACAGAATAGTTGTTATGCATAACACGATGGGGACGCAAATTGAGCATTCAAGTATATGGCACATCAATATTAGTTTCATTCATTGGGGGCATATTGTCAGGACCCCGACTCGATGTCACATCGATCTAGCCGGTAACACCTCATATCACTTTGCGGCCTCACGCCCGGTATCCCCACGGGTGTCGCCTTACCTTTGCCCGGGACCGTTTGCGCCTTTTGGCTCACGTATATGATAGTGTCGCTAGCATCCATATGATAAGGAGCCCGGGCTGACATGACTAGTCGTAAACCCAAAGTGGCACAGACTTACAGGGACAGGCATCCATGACCCAGCTTCGAACGTGTCGGTCATCAGCAAGTGGGTCCGGGCTGTAGCACTGGGCTAGCAGGACTCCGGTAAACCGGGCTGTAGCGGGCTAACAGGACTCCGGTACTCAATGCGTGACATTTCCCCGAAGGGATAGACACAGGAACGAAGTAGGACACATGCCGGCCAGCCTAAGTGTTCCAGAGCAGTAGCAAGCTACCATGGCTCAGCGGTAACACTAGGAGACATTTCCCGGTAAGAGAGGCTACTAAAGATAAACAACTAGGTAGTCAGATCCCACACATACCAAGCATTTCAATCATACACACAATATGCTCGATATGTGCAAATACAACGAAGCATCACAACATGACTCTACGACACAAGTACTTTATTTAAGGCTCAGGGAGCCATACATAGCATACACAAAGGTACGGGTCTCACGACCCAACATACAAGTCATACAGTCATACAAACCAGCAGCGGAAGTAACTTGTCTGAGTACAGACAACTAGTAAAATAAAAGAGGCTCGGAAAGCCTAGCTATACTACATGGTCCTTCACAAGCTCAGGATCACCACCTGGGCCTTTAGCCTACTCATTGATGTCAACGTCTACATAGAACCCATCAGAAGGGGCTGCAGCGTCTTCTGTAAAAATGTAAATTATAGCAACATGAGTACAAAGGTACTCAGCAAGACTTACATCAGATCCTACATACATGCATATTATCAAGAAGGGTTGGTGGAGTTATTGCAGCAAGCCAGCTTTGACTCTTGGCTAGACTATCCTACGATACTCCAACTTGAAATGGTTTTGCGCACACGAGTCCACTACTCACCACTTCAATACACTACCGAGGATCCACCTTCGTCTTCCTACAGAAAAGCCATCCTCGACACTCACACTTATCTTGAAGCTTTTAGTAGTTTCCATTTACTTGTCTATGAACTGTATAGGCAACCAAGTAGTCCTTTACCGCGGACGCGGCTATTCGAATAGATCATGATAACCCTGCAGGGGTGTACTTCTTCATACATGTTTCCACCACTTAGCGTCTGCACACGACATGTGCTCGGCAGACTTCAAGCGAAAACCGACGTGGGTGTAGACCACGACCTACCTAAACACTTAAGCCTCTAGTCCAGGTTTATCGCCTATTCAGGTTCCATCCGCAGGGAGTCCGGCCGAGGTTTCCCATACGGCCCCGAACGATGTGAACAGGGTTCCCGAGATACCTAACGGGTATTCGGTACACCATGCCACGTACCTACCGCATCACAGCCCACCCCTACGGTCAGCGCTGTCCACGGCCTCCAGTAGGCTACAAACACCAGAAACTACTTGCAACTCCTGGACAGAGAGCTAGGGTGAATAAGAAGTCGAGCGGGGTCATATTTCAGGGCCCAATGCATGGTAGTAGCTGTATCTTAAATCACACATACAGATCTCAGTGCTTAAGGTCGGCTTCAATGAAACAACCCACCATGTACTCCTACATGGCCTCTCATCGATACCTTTACCAAATCGTGTTCACCACACCACTCTCATTACCGACATAATCATTTCACTCTAGCCCATCACCCAAATGAACCAGACCTGACATGACTCTAAGCATAGCAGGCATAGCAAGGTAGGAACAACACATACATATGGCTCATACAACTCCTACACATGCTAGTCGGTTTCATCTAGTTACTGTGGCAATGACAGGTCATGCAGAGGAAATGGGTTCAACTACCGTAGCACACACCAGTTTGAAACGCGTTGTCTTAATGCAGTAAAAGAGAGCAGGAGCGAGAACATGGGATTGTATCGATATGATCAAATGGTTGGTTGCTTGCCTGATGGTTCGATGCACTGATACGGTTCTTCGTTAGGGTAATCACGGTACTCCTCGGAGGCAGAACCTGTCGCAAAGGACACCGATACACAACCATTACCAAACAATGTGCAACAATATGATGCATGCATGAAACATGGCAATATGAGTGTGTTGGGCTAATGCAACTAAAACCAGAAGGGTTTGAACCAATTTGAATCAAAGATTCAAATTTCAAACTCAAGCATGGCCTTTTAAAGTGCTATTCCTTGTTCTGCTTTAAACATCAATTTAACTTGTTTGATCATGCATGAAAGTAGTACAAATGGATAGATTGGATTTTTCTGATCATTTTTCATATATAATTTGTCTGATTTGGAGTTACAGAATAAAAGTTATGAATTTTTGAAGTTTAAATAATATTCTGGAATTTCCTGATTTAATTAAATTCAGAAATATATATATTGCGCCAGCATGACGTCAGCATGACGTCAGTGGTCAACTGCGGCTGGCTGGGGTCAAACCTGACGTGTGGGGTCCACACGTCAGTGACAGGGGGGGTTTAACAGGGTTAATTTAATCCTAATTAGGGGTTAGTGGCGCTGGGGCCCACTGGTCAGTGTCAGGGGGGTTAACTAACAGTGATTAGCGCTAATCTAACCACCTGGCCGACGGGGCCCACGCGTCAGTGACCCTGGGGGGTCAAACCCCAGGTCAAACAGGTCAAACCCACCGGAGACATGACGCCGGCGAGGCCCGAGACGGCGGCGCGATACGGAAACGCGCTACAGGGCACGGGCGAGGCCGTGCTTGGGCTCGTTGGAGAGCCCTTGCTCCCGCGCGTCGAACGGTGGTGGTGGCCGTGCCTGTGGTGGCCGGTACCGATGACGGCGAGCTCGTGAGCGGCGGCCGGAGTTCGGGTGCGGTCGGGATCGGCGCTGCTGCTCGCAGGCGAGGGAGCTGAGGCGCTGGAGGGGCTCTACGGGTCGCGGCAAGCACAACGGGTGCACGCCCGTGACCAAATGGTCACCGGGGCTTCGCCGGCGACGAGCCCGTGTGGCGGAGCGTCTCGGCTCCGGTAGAGGGGCGGCTAGAGCTCGAAATCGAACATGGGGTTAGGGGGAAACGAAGCAGGGGCTCACGGGGATCATGCAGGGAGGGTCAGCGAGCTCGGGGAAGCACGAACGGCGGCGAATCGACGGCGACCATCGGCGGCGGTCGAGGACGAAGACGATGGCGTGGAGGCGATGCAGAGCTTCCCGAGGGGCTTGGCTTGGTGGGAAGGAAGAGGGGGTCGCGGCGGAGCTCCTGAGCTCAGCGGAGGGGCGAGGGGTGGCCGGTGGCGGCTGCTATGGTGAACGGCGGCGATGGTGGCGTTCGGACACGGGAGAGGGAGAGCGAGGGAGAGGAGGGGAAGAACCGAGGGAGAGTGAGAGAGAGCAGGGGGAGGGCGTGGCGTCGTTCCAGGCCATCCAGACGAGGAGGGGAGGGGCAGGCAGGCAGGCGAGCTGGTGGCGTGGCGCGGTGGCGCGCGCGCGCGCCGGGCACACTCCCCTCCCTCTGTCGAGGACGAAGACGACAGAGGAGGGAGGCGGGCTGGGCCGCCTGCTGGCTGGGCCGGCCAGCTGGCTGGGCCGGCCAGCTGGCTGGGCCAGAGGCGCCAGGTAAGAGGCCCAGGTAAGGTTTCCCTCCTTTATTTATTTTTGTTTTTCTAATTTCTGACATTTGTTTTGATTTAAATAAAATATTAAATCATTTTATAACCTTATGCCAATTTTTGCAGGAGCTAGATATATTATTCCAGAGCTCCCCAACAGGTGGCATAATTTTTGGACATATATCAATATATATAACTAATATATTTCCAATGCAAATATTTATGCATTAATTCCAAATGCCCAAATTAAATACCTATGAGCTCTTAAAAATATTGGTTTGATTTTTATCTCTGTCCAATATTTTCAGAGAGCAACATGAGCATTTTCTTGGACCCTTTTGGAGAAATTTTTATTTGGGTCATTTTCAAAATGATTCTGAGGGTTTCACAGATCCCCATTTCAAGTTTCTGATGAAAGAGTAAACATGATGCAACACTCTAATGCATGACTAGCTAGGGTGTGACAACTCACCCCCACTCAAAAGAATCTCGTCCCGAGATTTGGGTTCCTCCGGGAAGAAGGCGGGATACTCAAGTCGAAGACGATCCTCCCTTTCCCAAGTTGCTTCATCCTCAGAATGGTGCGACCATTGTACTTTGAGAAACTTGATATTATGACGTCGAGTGGTACGCTCGGCCTGATCGAGGATACGAATGGGGTACTCTCGATATGTAAGATTATCTTGGAGATCAAGCGTTTCGTGGTCCACTCCACGGATAGGATCCGAGAAGCAACGCCTGAGTTGAGAAACGTGGAAGACATCGTGGACTCTGGAGAGGTGCGGATGTAGTTCCAACTGGTAGGCAACTTCTCCTCGTTTGGCAAGAATGCGAAAAGGTCCAATGTAACGAGGAGCCAATTTGCCTTTGATACCGAAACGATGGGTTCCCTTCAGAGGGGTGACCCGAAGATAAGCCTTCTCGTCAACCTCGAAAGTCATAGCCTTATGTTTTCGGTCATATTGACTCTTTTGACGGGATTGGGCTGTTTTCAACTTTTCACAAACGATACGAACTTGTTCTTCTGCTTCCTGAATCATGTCCGGGCCAAAGAATTGTCTTTCCCCGGTCTCTGACCAGTTAAGGGGTGTTCGACACCGTCGTCCATAGAGAACTTCAAAAGGGGCTTTACCCAAGCTAGATTGATAGCTGTTGTTGTAAGCGAATTCGGCAAATGGAAGGCACTTCTCCCAGTCCATTCCGAATGAGATAACAGAGGCTCGAAGCATGTCTTCTAGAATCTGGTTGACGCATTCCACTTGACCACTCGACTGAGGGTGGAAAGCGGTGCTAAAGGAGAGACGGGTTCGCATAGCATTTTGGAAACTTTCCCAAAATCGAGAGGTGAAAAGACTTCCTCGATCCGAGTTAATTTCCAAAGGAACACCATGGAGAGACACTATACGGGAGATGTATAAGTCGGCCAGCTGACTAGCGGTTATACTCTCACGAACAGGTAAGAAATGGGCTACTTTGGAAAGATGATCGACAACGACGAAAATAGCATTATTCCCCCTCTTGGTCCTGGGAAAACCGGTAATGAAATCCATACCAATTTTATCCCATTTCCATTCAGGAATAGCTAAGGGTTGAAGGGTGCCAGCAGGCCGTTGATGCTCTGCTTTTACACGACGACAGACGTCGCAATTAGCAATATACTGAGCAATTTCTCTCTTCATCCTAGTCCACCAGAACCTCTGGCGTAGGTCCTGATACATCATAGTACTACCGGGATGAATGGTGAGAGGAGACTCATGAGCCTCCTTAAGGATCAACTGCCGTAGATGCTGGTTCTTGGGAACCACTAGACGGTCCTCAAAGTACACAACACCATGATCATTTGTGGAGAAACAACTAGCACCTCCGCTAGCAATGTTCTCTTTGATTTTAGATATTCCCTTATCTCGCTTTTTGGCAGCGATGATTTGATCCGTAAGAGTAGGTTTTGCCACCAAGGTGGAAAGAAAACCTTGAGGTACAATGTGAAGGTTAAGCTTCCGAAATTCCTCATGGAGAAGCGGTTGACTTTGTTGTAACATCAGGTTGTTACAATAAGATTTACGACTTAGCGCATCAGCCATGACGTTGGCTTTCCCTGGGGTGTAGGTTATTCCTAAGTCGAAGTCTGTGATCAACTCAACCCAACGTCTTTGCCTGAGATTCAGATCCGGTTGGGTGAAAATGTAATTCAGACTTTGGTGATCAGTGAATATTTCGCAACGGTTACCGAGGAGGTAATGTCGCCAGGTTTTAAGTGCATAGACTACGGCTGCAAGCTCTAGATCATGAGTAGGATAATTCTCCTCATGTGGGTGCAATTGCCGTGAGGCGTAGGCAATTACGTGTCGATCTTGCATGAGAATGCAACCTAGTCCTTGTCGCGAGGCGTCGCAGTAGATAACAAAGTCCTTGGAGAAGTCTGGCGGTACAAGTACGGGAGCAGAGGTCAGGCGTCTTTTCAGTTCCTGAAAGCTGTGCTCACATTGTGGGGTCCATTCGAACTTCTTATCTTTCTTGAGGAGTTCGGTTAGAGGTTTAGCAACCTTGGAGAAGTTCTCGACAAAGCGACGACAATAGCTTGCTAAGCCCAGAAAACTCCGAACTTGCTTGACCGATTCAGGTGGAGTCCAATTAAGGACGGCTTGAACTCGCTCAGGGTTAACAGCAATACCTTTACCAGATATTACATGACCCAGATAGGTCACTTCTGACAACCAGAATTCACATTTAGAAAATTTGGCATAAAGGCGATGCTCTCGAAGTTTCTTCAACACTAGCCTTAGATGTTCGGCATGTTCCTCCTCGTTCTTGGAGTAGATGAGTATATCATCGAGGTAAACCACGACGAATTTATCCAAATACTCCATGAAGATTGAGTTCATTAACCGAGAAAAGGTGGCTGGAGCGTTGGTTAAACCGAAGGACATGACGGTGTACTCGTATTGGCCATAACGAGTGACAAAGGCCGTTTTAGGAATGTCCCCGTTTCTGATTTTGATTTGATGGTAGCCCAACCTCAAATCCATCTTGGAGAAGACTGAGGATCCAGCGAGCTGATCATACAGGTCGTTGATCCTGGGGAGCGGATATTTGTTCTTGATTGTGACCAAATTGACAGGTCGATAATCTACAACCATCCGGTCCGTACCATCCTTCTTCTTGACGAATAGGACGGGGCAAGCCCACGGAGATGAGCTAGGTCGGATGAAACCCTTTTTCAAGGACTCATCGAGTTGTTTCTTAAGCTCGGCTAGTTCTAGTGGTGCCATCTTATAGGGTCTTCTAGCAATCGGAACGGTTCCTGGAATGAGGTCTATTACGAACTCAACATCCCTGTCAGGTGGAACACCTGGCAATTCCTCTGGAAAGACATCCGGGAAGTCACGGACTACCGGAACGTCCTCAAGGTCTGGCAAAGGGCTGGCGTTAAGAGAAAATAACTGTCGCTTGGCTATTCGGGTCAAGACATTGACTATCTTCCCCGAAGGATGGGTGAGTTGAACAGTCCTAGAGAAGCAATCAATTTTGGCTTGATGAGCTGACATCCAGTCCATACCCAGAATGATATTAATATCTGAAGATTTAAGGGCTATCAAAGACGCGAGGAAAACAAGTCTGTCGACTTGGATTTCATTTCCATGGCTTACTCTAGAAGTTTGCCATTTGGATCCCGGAGTTTGAATTACCATAGAGGTTGGCATATCACCGAATGCGACGTTATGCAAACGAGCATAGTTTTCAGATATAAAAGAATGAGAGGCTCCTGTATCAAAAAGAACAGATGCTGGGTGGCAATTAACAAGAAGCGTACCGAGAACGACGTTGAGATCCTCTTGAGCTTCTTCGGCAGAGATACAGTTGACATGGCCACGTGAAGCGGTGACCGGCTTGGCGTGGAATACTTTTCCTGTCGGCTTGCCACGGCCAACAGCTTTAGCAGACTGGTTGGGGTTGGTCTGGGGACACTCACGCATATAGTGACCAGATTCCCCACACTTGAAACAAGTCACGGAACTGGTACGTGGAGGAGCATTGTTGGTTGGACCCCCATAGGGCTTGGCTGGTGCAGACTGTTGAACAGGGCGAGGCGCCTGGAAGGATGGCCTCGGTGTGAACCTGGGTGGCAGGGCAGTGTTGGGCACCCACACGCGGCGCTTCTGAGGACCAGCACCGGATGAGGAGCCCATGTCACGGCCATGCTTGCGTGTTGCGTCATAGTCAGTCTGACCAGTTTCAGCATTGATGGCTTTGTTAACAAGTTTCTGAAAAGATGTGCACTCATGCAGACGGAGGTCGCGGCGAAGCTCAAGACTAAGGCCCTTACGGAACCTTGCTTGCTTCTTGGCGTCAGTAGACACTTCCTCAGTTGCATATCGTGCGAGGTTACCAAACTCCCTGCTATAAGCATCCACAGAAAGTCGGCCTTGAGTGAAACTGCAAAATTCCTCACGTTTACGGTCCATGAGACCCTCCGGAATGTGATGTTCACGGAAAGCCTCGCTGAATTCAGCCCAAGTAGTGACATGGCCCGCCGGGCGCATAGCTCCATAATTCTCCCACCATAGACTGGCGGGGCCTTCAAGATGATATGCAGCAAAGGTGACCTTGTCAGCCTCCGCTACCAGCACGGAACGCAGTTTGTGAGAGATACTGCGAAGCCAGTCATCAGCGTCGAGAGGCTCGACGGAGTGGTGGAACGTGGGTGGATGTAATTTGATAAAATCACTGAGTGACACCACGTTAGTCCTCTGATGGTGTGCCGTGTTCTGTTCAATACGCTCCAACAAACGGTTGGTCTCCCGCTTGTTTCTCTCAGCTTCCATCATAACCTCGGCTAGGGAAGGAGGATGAGGCAGATTTGCATCCCTGACTTCACTGCCTTCGGCCTGCTCTTCAGGAGCAGGGTTAGTGCGCGTGTTGACCATCCTAGGTAAACAAGACAATGATTTAGTCAGGATGATAAATTCCGACATAGGATACAAAATGTAAGGGATAACTCGAAATGCAAGATGATCATCCATATGACATGGTAAATACAGAAACTGCTTCTTTATTCCATCGTCATACACACCATACAGGGTTTAGTACAAGACCAAACAAAGTACTATTACGGTGAAAAGAGGATTACATCTCATTGGAGGCATTCCAAGCTCCTATACATTATTTTTCTACTCCTCCGGAAAGAGTACAAACTAGGTCATATCCCACGAGTCACGCGGGACGATAGATGACACAGCTAGTGCGAACTAGTGATACTACCACTAACTCAGACCGATCCGTAGTAGTCCTCGTAGAAGTCACCTCCATAGCCTGGAAGCTCAACATGATCATCCGGAAACAGACGATCTCGCGGAGCTTGTGGACCATAGGGGCTAGGATGAGGTCTTGGACCAACAGACGGTGGCCTGCAGGGACCGCGAGGTGGGGTGATGCCTCCTACATCACGCCAACCCATCACGTCTGGTAGAGCAGATCTCACAGTATAGAGATCGCGCATATCTGAATATCCAGCTTGCACCGCTGGTGCGAACCGAGTCAAAGTAGCCCAGTGGTCAGCACGGGTATTGAAGAGCTCTAACCTCAAGGCCCGATTTTCACGGTCCTTATCCTCGAGCATCTCAGCAGTGGTGCGAGTCCGTGAATCCTCCTGGGTGGGGTCAGCATAGATAGCCTGGAGATACCCTTGTGCTCCCGGAAGTGATCCTGGCATATACCGGAAATCAGAGTCCCGAAATAGTCCAGATCTGACTCGCATGATGGTCATCATAGAGTAGGCGGCGTCCTGCACAGCCATCTCAATAGTAACCCCGAGTCCATAGGAGCAGTGAAGGGGCTCGGTGGATCCAGGATAAGATGGAAATATCCTGACAGTGCAGAGATACTGGCTTTGATTAAAGTCTCGGAATTGCTCTTCGACCGTGTACTCAGGATACCAGCGGTATCCAGCCTCAGTCATTACCCTGACCAACTTGGCAGTATGGCCGGGTACATCTAGGCATCGAGTCAGGCAAACCACTTGATTGAGGTCGCGAGTGGCCATCTGAAAGCACAATCATAATGCAAAGGCATTAGAATTTCTAGCAAAATTTCGGCAGCATAACAGCTGTAAATGCTCAAGAAGGATTTTGAGACATTTGACAAAGGATTTCATACACACTCAACATCATCATACCAAGTTCTGAGACCATCCTAGCAACATAATGTGGTAATAGAACTGAACTAGGCTTGTAACCACCAAACCTATAAGGTACTACTGATTAGTAACACGTGATCCTGATAAAGAGAATAGATCCTAATTCCTTAACCCCCGGTGGAAGAATAGACTGACTCAGATCAGAATTTCATTAGATAAAGGAGTAAAAAGAGCCTTACGTTCCAACCCACAAACAATTCCCCTACATATAACTAAAGAATTTCTAGACTCAACATCGACCAGTTTGGCTTGGAGAACCTACAGGCAGTCCGGCTCTGATGCCAACGCTGTCAGGACCCCGACTCGATGTCACGTCGATCTAGCCGGTAACACCTCATATCACTTTGCGGCCTCACGCACGGTATCCCCACGGGTGTCGCCTTACCTTTGCCCGGGACCGTTTGCGCCTTTTGGCTCACGTATATGATAGTGTCGCTAGCATCCATATGATAAGGAGCCCGGGCTGACATGACTAGTCGTAAACCCAAAGTGGCACAGACTTACAGGGACAGGCATCCATGACCCAGCTTCGAACGTGTCGGTCATCAGCAAGTGGGTCCGGGCTGTAGCACTGGGCTAGCAGGACTCCGGTAAACTGGGCTGTAGCGGGCTAACAGGACTCCGGTACTCAATGCGTGACATTTCCCCAAAGGGACAGACACAGGAACGAAGTAGGACACATGCCGGCCAGCCTAAGTGTTCCAGAGCAGTAGCAAGCTACCATGGCTCAGCGGTAACACTAGGAGACATTTCCCGGTAAGAGAGGCTACTAAAGATAAACAACTAGGTAGTCAGATCCCACACATACCAAGCATTTCAATCATACACACAATATGCTCGATATGTGCAAATACAATGAAGCATCACAACATGACTCTACGACACAAGTACTTTATTTAAGGCTCTGGGAGCCATACATAGCATACACAAAGGTACGGGTCTCACGACCCAACATACAAGTCATACAGTCATACAAACCAGCAGCGGAAGTAACTTGTCTGAGTACAGACAACTAGTAAAATAAAAGAGGCTCGGAAAGCCTAGCTATACTACATGGTCCTTCACAAGCTCAGGATCACCACCTGGGCTTTTAGCCTACTCGTTGATGTCAACGTCTACATAGAACCCATCAGAAGGGGTTGCAGCGTCTTCTGTAAAAATGTAAATTATAGCAACATGAGTACAAAGGTACTCAGCAAGACTTACATCAGATCCTACATACATGCATATTATCAAGAAGGGTTGGTGGAGTTATTGCAGCAAGCCAGCTTTGACTCTTGGCTAGACTATCCTACGATACTCCAACTTGAAATGGTTTTGCGCACACGAGTCCACTACTCACCACTTCAATACACTACCGAGGATCCACCTCCGTCTCCCTACGGAAAATCCATCCTCGACACTCACACTTATCTTGAAGCTTTTAGTAGTTTCCATTTACTTGTTTATGAACAGTATAGGCAACCAAGTAGTCCTTTACCGCGGACGCGGCTATTCGAATAGATCATGATAACCCTGCAGGGGTGTACTTCTTCATACATGTTTCCACCACTTAGCGTCTGCACACGACATGTGCTCGGCAGACTTCAAGCGAAAACCGACGTGGGTGTAGACCACGACCTACCTAAACACTTAAGCCTCTAGTCCAGGTTTATCGCCTATTCAGGTTCCATCCGCAGGGAGTCCGGCCGAGGTTTCCCATACGGCCCCGAACGATGTGAACAGGGTTCCCGAGATACCTAACGGGTATTCGGTACACCGTGCCACGTACCTACCGCATCACAGCCCACCCCTACGGTCAGCGCTGTCCACGGCCTCCAGTAGGCTACAAACACCAGAAACTACCTGCAACTCCTGGACGGAGAACTAGGGTGAATAAGAAGTCGAGAGGGTCCATTGGTTTCGGGCCCAATGCATGGTAGTAGCTGATTCTTAAATCACACATACAGATCTCAGTGCTTAAGGTCGGCTTCAATGAAACAACCCACCATGTACTCCTACATGGCCTCTCATCGATACCTTTACCAAATCGTGTTCACCACACCACTCTCATTACCGACATAATCATTTCACTCTAGCCCATCACCCAGATGAACCAGACCTGACACGACTCTAAGCATAGCAGGCTTAGCAAGGTAGGAACAACACATACATATGGCTCAATCAACTCCTACACATGCTAGTGGGTTTCATCTAGTTACTGTGGCAATGACAGGTCATGCAGAGGAAATGGGTTCAACTACCGTAACACACAGCAGTTTGAATCGCGTTGTCTTAATGCAGTAAAAGAGAGCAGGGGCGAGAACATGGGATTGTATCGATATGATCAGATGGTTGGTTGCTTGCCTGATGGTTCGTTGCACGGATACGGTTCTTCGTTAGGGTAATCACGGTACTCCTCGGGGACAGATCCTGTCGCAAAGGACATCGATACACAAACATCACCAAACAATATGCAACAATATGATGCATGCATGAAACATGGCAATATGAGTGTGTTGGGCTAATGCAACTAAAACCAGAAGGGTTTGAACAAATTTGAATCAAGGATTCAAATTTCAAATTCAAATATGGCCTTTTAAAGTGCCTTTTCTTGTTCTGATTAAAACATCAACTTAACTTGTTTGATCATGCATGGAAATGGTACAGATGGATAGATTGGATTTTTCTGATCATTTTTCATATATAATTTGTCCAATTTGGAGTTACAGAATAAAAGTTATGAATTTTTGAAGTTTAATTAATATTCTGGAATTTCCTGATTTAATTCAACGCTGTCAGGACCCCGACTCGATGTCACATCGATCTAGCCGGTAACACTTCATATCACTTTGCGGCCTCACGCACGGTATTCCCACGGGTGTCGCCTTACCTTTGCCCGGGACCGTTTGCGCCTTTTGGCTCACGTATATGATAGTGTCGCTAGCATCCATATGATAAAGAGCCCAGGCTGACATGACTAGTTGTAAACCCAAAGTGGCACAGACTTACAGGGACAGGCATCCATGACCCAGCTTCGAACGTGTCGGTCATCAGCAAGTGGGTCCGGGCTGTAGCACTGGGCTAGCAGGACTCCGGTAAACCGGGCTGTAGCGGGCTAACAGGACTCCGGTACTCAAAGCGTGACATTTCCCCGAAGGGACAGACACAGGAACGAAGAAGGACACATGCCGGCCAGCCTAAGTGTTCCAGAGCAGTAGCAAGCTACCATGGCTCGGTGGAAACACTAGGAGACATTTCCCCGTAAGAGAGGCTACTAAAGATAAACAACTAGATGGTCAGATCCCACACATACCAAGCATTTCAATAACATACACACAATATGCTCGATATGTGCAAATACAACATGGCATCACAACATGACTCTACGACTCAAGTAATTTATTCAATAGGCTCCGAGGAGCGAGATATTACAAGCATGGGTCTCATGACCCAACACTCAGAGCATACAAATCAAAGCACAAGCGGAAGCTATCATGTCTGAGTACAGACAACTATAAATGAAAAAGGCTGAGAAGCCTGACTATCTATCAGATCCTGCCGAGGGCACAAGATCGTAGCTGAGGTATCAAGCTAAACGTCGAAGACCACGCGGAATTACTAGTGAGACTGAAGTCTCTCTGCAAAAACATAAAATAGGCAAACGTGAGTACAAATGTACCCAGCAAGACTTACATCAGAGCTAACTACATATGCATCATTATCAACAAAGGGATGGTGGGGTTTAACTGCAGCAAGCCAGCTTTGACTCGGTGGCTATCCTGAACTACGACTGCAAGTAACTCTTTTGAGGTGGCGCACACGAGTCCACATATTCACCATATCAATACACCACTATGGAATCGCTCCCGTCTCCCTACGAGAACGCCATCCATAGCACTCACGCTTATCTTGCGTATTTTAGAGTATCCACTTTCACTTGTCTATGAACTGATATAAGCAACCCAGAAGTCCTTTTCCGCGGACACGGCTATTCGAATAGATGATGATAACCCTGCAGGGGTGTACTTCTTCATACATGTTTCCACCACTTAGCGTCTGCACACGACATGTGCTCGGCAGACTTCAAGCGAAAGCCGACGTGGGTGTAGACCACGACCTACCTAAACACTTAAGCCTCTAGTCCAGGTTTATCGCCTATTCAGGTTCCATCCGCAGGGAGTCCGGCCGAGGTTTCCCATACGGCCCCGAACGATGTGAACAGGGTTCCCGAGATACCTAACGGGTATTCAGTACACCGTGCCACGTACCTACCGCATCACAGCCCACCCCTACGGTCAGCGCTGTCCACGGCCTCCAGTAGGCTACAAACACCAGAAACTACTTGCAACTCCTGGACAGAGAGCTAGGGTGAATAAGAAGTCGAGCGGGGTCATATTTCAGGGCCCAATGCATGGTAGTAGCTGTATCTTAAATCACACATACAGATCTCAGTGCTTAAGGTCGGCTTCAATGAAACAACCCACCATGTACTCCTACATGGCCTCTCATCGATACCTTTACCAAATCGTGTTCACCACACCACTCTCATTACCGACATAATCATTTCACTCTAGCCATCACCCAGATGAACCAGACCTGACACGACTCTAAGCATAGCAGGCATAGCAAGGTAGGAACAACACATACATATGGCTCATACAACTCCTACACATGCTAGTGGGTTTCATCTAGTTACTGTGGCAATGACAGGTCATGCAGAGGAAATGGGTTCAACTACCGTAGCACACAGCAGTTTGAAACGCGTTGTCTTAATGCAGTAAAAGAGAGCAGGAGCGAGAACATGGGATTGTATCGATATGATCAAATGGTTGGTTGCTTGCCTGATGGTTCGATGCACTGATACGGTTCTTCGTTAGGGTAATCACGGTACTCCTCGGAGGCAGAACCTGTCGCAAAGGACACCGATACACAACCATTACCAAACAATGTGCAACAATATGATGCATGCATGAAACATGGCAATATGAGTGTGTTGGGCTAATGCAACTAAAACCAGAAGGGTTTGAACCAATTTGAATCAAAGATTCAAATTTCAAACTCAAGCATGGCCTTTTAAAGTGCTATTCCTTGTTCTGCTTTAAACATCAATTTAACTTGTTTGATCATGCATGAAAGTAGTACAGATGGATAGATTGGATTTTTCTGATCATTTTTCATATATAATTTGTCTGATTTGGAGTTACAGAATAAAAGTTATGAATTTTTGAAGTTTAAATAATATTCTGGAATTTCCTGATTTAATTAAATTCAGAAATATATATATTGCGCCAGCATGACGTCAGCATGACGTCAGTGGTCAACTGCGGCTGGCTGGGGTCAAACCTGACGTGTGGGGTCCACACGTCAGTGACAGGGGGGGTTTAACAGGGTTAATTTAATCCTAATTAGGGGTTAGTGGCGCTGGGGCCCACTGGTCAGTGTCAGGGGGGTTAACTAACAGTGATTAGCGCTAATCTAACCACCTGGCCGACGGGGCCCACGCGTCAGTGACCCTGGGGGGTCAAACCCCAGGTCAAACAGGTCAAACCCACCGGAGACATGACGCCGGCGAGGCCCGAGACGGCGGCGCGATACGGAAACGCGCTACAGGGCACGGGCGAGGCCGTGCTTGGGCTCGTTGGAGAGCCCTTGCTCCCGCGCGTCGAATGGTGGTGGTGGCCGTGCCTGTGGTGGCCGGTACCGATGACGGCGAGCTCGTGAGCGGCGGCCGGAGTTCGGGTGTGGTCGGGATCGGCGCTGCTGCTCACAGGCGAGGGAGCTGAGGCGCTGGAGGGGCTCTACGGGTCGCGGCAAGCACAACGGGTGCACGCCCGTGACCAAATGGTCACCGGGGCTTCGCCGGCGACGAGCCCGTGCGGCGGAGAGTCTCGGCTCCGGTAGAGGGGTGGCTAGAGATCGAAATCGAACATGGGGTTAGGGGGAAACGAAGCAGGGGCTCACGGGGATCATGCAGGGAGGGTCAGCGAGCTCGGGGAAGCACGAACGGCGGCGAATCGACGGCGACCATCGGCGGCGGTCGAGGACGAAGACGATGGCGTGGAGGCGATGCAGAGCTTCCCGAGGGGCTTGGCTTGGTGGGGAGGAAGAGGGGGTCGCGGCGGAGCTCCTGAGCTCAGCGGAGGGGCGAGGGGTGGCCGGTGGCGGCTGCTATGGCGAACGGCGGCGATGGTGGCGTTCGGACACGGGAGAGGGAGAGCGAGGGAGAGGAGGGGAAGAACCGAGGGAGAGTGAGAGAGAGCAGGGGGAGGGCGTGGCGTCGTTCCAGGCCATCCAGACGAGGAGGGGAGGGGCAGGCAGGCAGGCGAGCTGGTGGCGTGGCGCGGTGGCGCGCGCGCGCGCCGGGCACACTCCCCTCCCTCTGTCGAGGACGAAGATGACAGAGGAGGGAGGCGGGCTGGGCCGCCTGCTGGCTGGGCCGGCCAGCTGGCTGGGCCAGAGGCGCCAGGTAAGAGGCCCAGGTAAGGTTTCCCTCCTTTATTTATTTTTGTTTTTCTAATTTCTGACATTTGTTTTGATTTAAATAAAATATTAAATCATTTTATAACCTTATGCCAATTTTTGCAGGAGCTAGATATATTATTCCAGAGCTCCCCAACAGGTGGCATAATTTTTGGACATATATTAATATATATAACTAATATATTTCCAATGCAAATATTTATGCATTAATTCCAAATGCCCAAAATAAATACCTATGAGCTCTTAAAAATATTGGTTTGATTCTGAGGGTTTCACAGATCCCCATTTCAAGTTTCTCATGAAAGAGTAAACATGATGCAACACTCTAATGCATGACTAGCTAGGGTGTGACACATATTATGCACACAATTATTGCGATCATGCAATGGATTGGATGGATTAAAATCTACTAACATGTATGAGGAAGCTATTGGTGTCTCATGAGAAATATCGGAAACATCATATGGAGAAAATGGACAACATCCAGAAAAAATGCATATCCGAATCTAGGTGGTCATGGCATGGCATATGATGGAAATGATGCAAAGGGAGCATATCAATATCACCACAAGAGAAAAAAATACCAATAACCTTGGGCTTGTCAACTATGTCATATGTGCAAATTGGGTTTATTTTAATGGCATATGCATAGTCACTACGATGAAATTGCTAATATGACATATGGTTGATCTCATGCATAGAGTATGACAAGTAAAGCGAATTGTCAAATATGACGTGACCAAGAGAATTATCACACAAAATCCTATGCAACATGGCATAACAACTAATAGACTCCACATGGCAATCATAAAACTCATCATAAATTGGTAAATCATCGCATGGGGAACCCATACTAGCATGAAGCATGGTAATAGGTGGATCAACCTCATGCAAGCAATCGATGTCAAGATAGTCTACTAGTGGGACAAGAGCATCACCTTCACCTATGTTACCTTTGTCATTCCACTCATGTGGTGTAGGTGAGGTGGTAAAGACCAAATTGTGGTCAACATCATCATCTTGATGGAACCATGTGGCAGGAGCATCATATTCCACCAATGGCCATCGTCTTGTCCATATGAAGGACGAAGTCGTCGAGTATCGGTGCATCATCATATATGGGACCTAGCACCAATTGAGAAGACACAATAGAGTAGAGGTCAAGTTGTTAGAAATGCATATGGACTCACAAGACCTATCAACTATCTCACTCTCACTATGTGGTGGCTCACTCACTCCCTCAAAATAGGTGCACTGTCACACCCTAGCTAGTCATGCATCAGAGTGTGTGCATCATGTTTAAATTTCCATTTAATTTGAAATGGGGATTTGTGAAACCCTTAGAATCATTTTTTAAAATGATCCAAATAAAAATTTCTCCAAAAAGGTCCAAGAAAATGCTCATGTTGCTCTCTGAAAATATTGGACAGAGATAATAATCAAACCAATATTTTTAAGAGCTCATAGGTATTTATTTTGGGCATTTGGAATTAATGCATAAATATTTGCATTGGAAATATATTAGTTATATATATTAATATATGTCCAAATATTATGCCAATTATAAAGGAGCTCTGGAATAATATATCTAGCTCTTGCAAAAATTGGCATAAGGTAAATAAATGATTTAATATTTTATTTAAATCAAAACAAATGTCAGAAATTAGAAAAAGAAAAATAAATAAAAGGAGGAGCTTACCTGGGCTCCTCCCTGTGCAGCCCAGCCAGCTGGCCGGCCCAGCCAGCAGGCGGCCCAGCCCGCCTCCCTCCTCTGTCGTCTTCGTCCTCGACAGAGGGAGGGGAGTGTGGCCGGCGCGCGCGCGCGCCACCGCGCCACGCCACCTGCTCGCCTGCCTGCCTGCCCTCCCCTCCTCGTCTCGATGCCCCGGACGACGCCACGCCCTCCCCCCTGCTCTCTCTCACTCTCCCTCGGTTCCTCCCTCCTCTCCCTCGCTCCCTCTCTCACGGCCGAACACCACCATCGCCGCCGTTCGCCATAGCAGCCGTCACCGGCCACCCCTCGCCCCTCCGCTGAGCTCAGGAGCTCCGCCTCGACCCCCTCTTCCTCCCCACCGATCCACGGGTCTCTGGAAGCCCTGCATCGCCGCCCACGTCGCCGTTCCCCTCCTCGGCCACCGGAGATCGTCGCCGTCGAATCGGGAGCTACCGGACGTCCCCGAGCCCGCTAACCATCCCTGCAGCTCCGCGGTGAGCCACTGACCCGATTCCCCCTTGCCCCGTCGTCCCTAGCATCCTGTAGCTGCCGCCCCCTTGAGCTCCGAAGCTCGCCGCCGCCGTGCCTCGTCGCCGTCGTGGCCACAGTCACCGTAGCGCCCAACCGAGCACACCCACGTCCTCACCGCACCGCGTAGAAGCCGTAGGTGCCAACCCCGCAAATCCGCAGCCGTTGTAGCCTCGACCCCGAGCTCAACCGAGCTCCGGCAGCTGCCACGGTCGTCGCCGTCGTCGGTACCGGCCACCACAGGCACGGCCACCACCACCGTTCGACGCGCGGGAGCAAGGGCTCTCCAACGAGCCCAAGCACGGCCTCGCCCGTGCCCTGTAGCGCGTTTCCCCATCGCGCCGGCGTCATGTCGCCGGTGGGTTTGACCTGTTTGACCTGGGGTTTGACCCCCCAGGGTCACTGACGCGTGGGCCCCGTCGGCCAGGTGGTCAGATTAGTGCTAATCACCGCTTAATCAACCCCCCTGACACTGACAGTGGGCCCCAGCACCACTAACCCCTAATTAGGAATAAATTAACCCTGTTAAACCCCCCCTGTCACTGACGTGTGGACCCCACACGTCAGGTTTGACCCCAGCCAGCCGCAGTTGACCACTGACATCATGCTGACGTCATGCTGGCGCAATATTTATATTTCTGGATTTAATTTAAATCAGGAAATTCCAGGATATTATTTAAACTTCAAAAATTCATAACTTTTATTCTGTAACTCCAAATCAGACAAATTATATATGAAAAATGATCAGAAAAATCCAATCTATCCATCTGTACTATTTTCATGCATGATCAAACAAGTTAAATTGATGTTTAAAGCAGAACAAGGAAAAGCACTTTAAAAGGCCATACATGAGTTTGAAATTTGAATCTTTGATTCAAATTGGTTCAAACCCTTCTGGTCTTAGTTGCATTAGCCCAACACACTCATATTGCCATGTTTCATGCATGCATCATATTGTTGCACATTGTTTGGTGATGGTTGTGTATCGGTGTCCTTTGCGACAGGTTCTGCCTCCGAGGAGTACCGTGATTACCCTAACGAAGAACCGTATCAGTGCATCGAACCATCAGGCAAGCAACCAACCATTTGATCATATCGATACAAGCCCATGTTCTCGCTCCTGCTCTCTTTTACTGCATTAAGATAACGCGTTTCAAATTGCTGTGTGCTACGGTATTTGAACCCATTTCCTCTGCATGACCTGTCATTGCCACAGTAACTAGATGAAACCCACTAGCATGTGTAGGAGTTGATTGAGCCATATGTATGTGTTGTTCCTACCTTGCTATGCCTGTTATGCTTAGAGTCGTGTCAGGTCTAGTTCATCTGGGTGATGGCTAGAGTGAAATGATTATGTCGGTAATGAGAGTGGTGTGGTGAACACGATTTGGTAAAGGTATCGATGAGAGGCCATGTAGGAGTACATGGTGGGTTGTTTCATTGAAGCCGACCTTAAGCACTGAGATCTGTATGTGTGATTTAAGATACAGCTACTACCATGCATTGGGCCCTGAAATATGACCCCGCTCGACTTCTTATTCACCCTAGCTCTTTGTCCAGGAGTTGCAAGTAGTTTTTGGTGTTTGTAGCCTACTGGAGGCCGTGGACAGCGCTGACCGTAGGGGTGGGCTGTGATGCGGTAGGTACGTGGCCGGGTGTACCGAATACCCGTTAGGTATCTCGGGAACCCTGTTCACATCGTTCGGGGCCGTATGGGAAACCTCGGCCGGACTCCCTGCGGATGGAACCTGAATAGGCGATAAACCTGGACTAGAGGCTTAAGTGTTTAGGTAGGTCGTGGTCTACACCCACGTCGGCTTTCGCTTGAAGTCTGCCGAGCACATATCGTGTGCAGACGCTAAGTGGTGGAAACATGTATGAAGAAGTACACCCCTGCAGGGTTATCATAATCTATTCGAATAGCCGCGTCCACGGTAAAGGACTACTTGGTTGCCTATACAGTTCATAGACAAGTAAATGGAAACTGCTAAAAGCCTCAAGATAAGTGTGAGTGCCGAGGATGGCTTTTCCGTAGGAAGACGGAGGCGGATCCTCGGTAGTGTATTGAAGTGGTGAGTAGTGGACTCGTGTGTGCAAAACCATTTCAAGTTGGAGTATCGTAGGATAGCCTAGCCAAGAGTCAAAGCTGGCTTGCTGCAATAACTCCACCAACCCTTCTTGATACTATGCATGTATGTAGGATCTGATGTAAGTCTTGCTGAGTACCTTTGTACTCATGTTGCTATAATTTACATTTTTTTACAGAAGACGCTGCAACCCCTTCTGATGGGTTCTATGTAGACGTTGACATCAACGAGTAGGCTAAAGGCCCAGGTGGTGATCCTGAGCTTGTGAAGGACCATGTAGTATAGCTAGGCTTTCCAAGCCTCTTTTATTTTACTAGTTGTCTGTACTCAGACAAGTTACTTCCGCTGCTGGTTTGTATGACCGTATGACTTGAATGTTGGGTCGTGAGACCCGTACCTTTGTGTATGTTATGTATGGCTCCCTGAGCCTTAAATAAAGTACTTGTGTCGTAGAGTCATGTTGTGATGCTTCGTTGTATTTGCACATATCGAGCATATTGTGTGTATGATTGAAATGCTTGGTATGTGTGGGATCTGACTATCTAGTTGTTTATCTTTAGTAGCCTCTCTTACCGGGAAATGTCTCCTAGTGTTACCGCTGAGCCATGGTAGCTTGCTACTGCTCTGGAACACTTAGGCTGGCCGGCATGTGTCCTTCTTCATTCCTGTGTCTGTCCCTTCGGGGAAATGTCATGCTTTGAGTACCGGAGTCCTGTTAGCCCGCTACAGCCCGGTTTACCGGAGTCCTGCTAGCCCAGTGCTACAGCCCGGACCCACTTGCTGATGACCGACACGTTCGAAGCTGGGTCATGGATGCCTGTCCCTGTAAGTCTGTGCCACTTTGGGTTTACGACTAGTCATGTCAGCCCGGGCTCCTTATCATATGGATGCTAGCGACACTATCATATACGTGAGCCAAAAGGCGCAAACGGTCCCGGGCAAAGGTAAGGCGACACCCGTGGGGATACCGTGCGTGAGGCCGCAAAGTGATATGAGGTGTTACCGGCTAGATCGATGTGACATCGAGTCGGGGTCCTGACATGCACTCAAAGTCACATATGGTGGAGTCACTCATTTCACTCAAGTGGTGCGGGTTGTGGCTCTCCTCACATGGAAATTGTTGCAACTCATCATATATGGGGCTAGTGGTGAAGTCACTCTCACTCTCAATATGGTGGCACAAGTCTCTGAACTCATCATCATGGAAGCATCATCCTTGCTCGTCACCATGTTGCTCTCCTCCAAAGCATGTTCCTTGAGAGGCTCCGTAGTCATAGTCGTCGCTGCGCCGTCTTTAAAAAGAGTAGTGGTAGGCTCTCTATCATCAATGCCACAAAGAGGGATGGTGATGAATTCAAACTTGGGAGCATCATCTTGGAGCTCACCAGGCTTGTACATCTTGGTGGTACTATCCTCATGCTCGTTGCCGTGGATCTTGGTTATCGTGAAGTGTGCTTAGGGTGGAGAAGCCTTGGCCTTCATGGGTTCTTGTTGTGCCTTAAGAGCACCAATGTAGTTGTCTTGGAGGGACTTGTAGTTCTCGAGCAAGATAGTATTGGAGATGTTGTTGGTCAATTCCATCCTGAAGTGGAACTTCGTCTGAATGGGGTCGTCCACGCTGGCTCATCGCAAGGCTTTCTTCATCTCCTTGAAGTACTCGTCGATGGACTTGTATCCTTGGATGGTGTTCTCCAATTAGTGTTGAAGATGTTCCATGTAGGTGGAAGGAAAAAACTCTTGCCGCATAGCGCTCTTCAGCTTGGGCCATCTCATGTCGAAGCTCTTCAAAGGTGTATGAAGCCACCATGTCGACGCGTAGTCGTGAAAGTTACTTGTGGCGCACTTCACTTGATCTTTGAAAGGGACTTGAAGTAGCTTGAGGTAGGTGTCCATGTTGCGCTCCCACTCGAGATACTCCTCGGGGTCTCGAGTCCCATAAAAAGGAATCGTGTGGTCCATGTCAAGGTCATAGTAGCTCATGGAAGTCGTGGACTTGAGCTTGGGGAGCTTCTCTTGAGGTGCTTGTGGGCGAAGATGGCGCATGTTCAAAGTCGAAGATGCCTTGAAGTTGCTTGGCGAAGATGCCAATGTAGATGTAAGATCCCAATTTCCCCAATTAGGATGTTAATAGGTCATTCATACGCATCTCATATTTTTATTTGCATTGTTTGCTTTTTTGGAATATTCGGATCATTATGCAACTAAGGCAAATTTATTGGAGTGGAGATAACATGACTTCTCCCCTATTTTAAAATGTTCATAATGTCCAGAATATTATTTCCAGTTCATCTGTTATGTTTTGGTATTTTTAATAAACTCCAAATAATTTTATGTTAGTGTTTTATTGATGTTTGTGTGGCCTATTGCATATTTTTTTAAATGCATTAGAGTAGGAATTAGTGTTCCTGTAGATTGTGTTACTGTATATATTTTTAGTGTGTGCTATTTAATTTTCTGAATTTTTGTGTTTTTATTTTATTGTAGTTTATTGTTTTTGTTGTAGCAGTTTTGTTTAAAAAAGAGAGAAATCAGTAGGCAAGTCAGCCAGCCGGCCCAGTAGAGCGCTGCGGCCCAGCAAACTCCCAGCAGCCCACCTCCCGCGAAGCGGTACGCTACAGCTAGCAGCACCATGCCCGAAACCCATCGCCCTTCGCCTCATCCACTGACTGCGGGCCCCGCGACCACAGCCGTCCCCTTCGTCGAGCCGGACACGGCTATGCCGCACCGCGCACACCTGAGCGCGAGCTCGAGTTGAGCCCCGCACCCCTGATCGGCCCCGTGATCCCCAGGGAAGCCACATGCGAGACAAACCCTTGGCAACCCTACAGAAGCCCTTCCACACTTTCTGTCGACTGCGTGCATCGGTTGAGTGAAACGAATCTCACCAAGAACCGCCGCCGTTCGCCGATCGTTTTCATTGCCGTAAGAACACCTCTGGCCACACCGTTCACTTCCCTCGACCCTCTGCTCATAGCTACACTCCTCTTACATGTTTTCATTGGCAGAAAGCCACCAGAGCGAGCCGCCGGAGAACACCTGACGCCACCGGAGTTTGCGTCTTCACCGCCACCAGTAGAGTACGCTCTCGTCTCTATTTCAGCCACCCTTGTCACCGCCGTTGAATGCCGCATCCGCTCGCGCCTTCACCCTCGCCGAAGGATCGCCGAAGAGACGCTACCACCCATGTCCGCCCCACCACTACCATTCCTCTCTTCCCTGGTGATCACGCACACAGGAGAATTTTTAGCCAATCTCGTGCCTCCACTTGGCCGTAGCTACAGGAAAAGCTATGGTGTGGCCACAGTAGTTCGAGAACAATACTTTTCTTTTTGTTTTTTTTCAGATTTTCCTCTAAACTTCTCTTAGCTATATATTTTAGTATATATACACACACACACACACACATATATATATATATATATATATCCAAATTAGGTCATTCTTTTTCCTATGAACTCACAAAAACCAGTACCTTATCACAATACCAACTTTGCACATGTTTTGCACTTTTCAAATTTGAATCAAATCTTCTGGAGCCCATAACTTTCAAACCGTTTAGCGAAATTGAGTGTTTCTTTTTGTGTTGCATTTCTGGTGCATTGTAGTTGATTTGTACAGGATTTTATGCTACTGTTATTTTAGTTTTAAAATGATTTCTTGTTGTTGGTTTTATTTTGATTTTATTGGAGTTTCGGTGATTGATTTGTTGATTGTGTGAAACGTGTAGATTGTCAGGAGTGCGACGTGAGCTATTGTCAGGAGTGTGACTTTCTAAACTAGAACCAAGGCAAGTTACATGTTGATCATCCTTTACATATTATGTTTCTATGCATGTAGAATATATCACACTATAAATTTATGCATGCATAGGATTATTATATTCTTGTGCTATGTTGTTGAGCTATCTCCCATCAATGCAGATCATGGTAGTTATAGTTTTGCTATGCTTGTAGACGGGGTTAGTTCGTGTATACATTTAGTTTATGTGAGGATTATAAACATAATCAAATTCAGTAGTAATTAAGGACTTTATTCACCTCTGGGCGGAATTGGTATTGATGGGTGGTTTCAAGAACATCATGGTTTATACCCTCTGAATGTAAGTTGACGGGTCTTTAGAGATGAGCTATTGAGATGGATTACTTTTCTACCAACTTGAGGTATTGTCTTATAGTTTACTAGTTTCTTACATATCTAGTTGTTTAGTTTTCACTTTCGTTACCTCTTGTAATCCATGTAATTTGTAACTCTTCCGGCAAGAATGTTTGAGTGTTTTGTGTTGGGGGGTTCCCTACAGTTTACAGTAAAAATATGTAAGTTAACGGCCGCCCAGGCTCAAAAAGATTAGATAAACTTAGTGACTAGTAGATTCCATGCGCAACCGCCAGCTAAATGGGCTCTAGCTTAGGTCAATAGGTTGTGGGATCCTTGCCCAGGTATGCTAGCAGATGTAGATATGTGTAGGTGTACCGGTAGACGGTGGGTGGAGGTGACTACTTCTGAAAGACTTCGTCTCAATATTTGGGTTGAGTCTACTAGGTAAAGGATGCAAAACTCTATAGAGTATTAAAAACTAATAATGATTGGCCATGTCCCCGATTATGGACAAATTAGAGAAACTATGCCATTACAGTTGTTGGATGATCTTGACAGATGTGACACTTAATAATATTTGTGGGAAACTTAATAACGGGTTGGTTGGAGTTGGATTTGCCAACTCAACCTTGTGTATTTAATTGTAGTAATAAATGAACTAAATCAATATTTGATGATTAGGTAGTTATGAGGACAAAATTAGCTTTCTGCAAAATAAACCCCAAGCCTTCCTTTTATTGTACTATGCATAGACATGTAGGTCTTTTTTATTATTGCTCCTGTGTAACTTGCCAATACATTCAATGTATTGACCTATACGGTTGCAATGTCTCATATTGCAGGATATTCAGACAAGGAGTAAGGTACCATTAGGGTCGCGAGTCTGCATTCAGCATCGCCAGTGGGCTATGATGGGACTCATCATTATTTTCTGCTACTTTCCGTTGTTTGATTGAATAAAGCTAGCCAAGTGCTATGAGGATTGTTTTATTTTATACATTCTGGATCATACGTTGTAATAAATGATGCACTTTCTATTCTGGTATTCATCTATACTATGTGTGCTAGCGAGTTTGATCCAGGGACTAGCACGGTAAGCACAAAGACTCAAATCCTTCGAGGTTTGCTCATTACAGTAGATGGTGAAGTCATCGAGCGGTGGTTGGTGTTGAGCTCTTGACCAGCACGTTCATGTAGGTGATGGTGTCGATGACGATGTGACCTTGCCAGAGATGGTAGCTCGGAAGCATGTGCACTTGAGCGTCTTCTTGAAGATGATGAAGACCTCTTGTGGTTCGTGATGAGGACTTTAAGCTCCTCCTTTAGAGAATCCATCTTAGCGTCTGTTGGGGATATTACTACTGGGCGTAAACCGGCCAGGACAAGCCGGGTTAACTTCATCAGTAGTTGAGTGTGATAAAAGCCCATGAGGGCAGATGAGGGCTAAAGGCCCATAATCGGTTTAAGGTCTATAGCTATAAACCGGCGTCGGTATGTAACTTGTGTTATAAGTTAGGAATAGTGGAGACCGAACCGGACACATCTATGAGCCGGTATCGGGACTTTGTAAACCGACGGGCGTCCCCATGTATATAAGGGGACGACCCGGCAGCGGTTCAAGGACAGACAACAACTCGAGACATAGGCGAAGCTTTTACCTTCATTGAAGGGGCCGAACTAGTATAAACTCTCTTGCGTCCTTGTGTCCGCTTTAACCCCTTCAAGCTAACCCGTAGTGATGGCTCCACGACTAAGTCCTTTCTCTAGGACATCTGCCGTGACAAAACCACGACAGTTGGCGCCCACCGTGGGGCTATTGCACGATGGTTTCCGGTTCTTGGAGAGCCGCTTTGAAGGACTCGAGGGCTACGCTGTAGGCCAGATGACTAAGAGTCGTCGCGGCAAACTCTACATCGACGACGCAGGCTGGGGCCCCGAGGCTGGCTCAATTGAGTACGGGTACCGGGTCCCCTTTGGTAGCATTCACGTTTTCATTGGCAAGATCGGTGAACCGGGCCCTGAGCCGGACATCTGCACCGACCTCGTCGAGACGGCTCAGCGTACGCGATCCGCCCGGGTTAAACCGGCCGTGAAGCGTGCCTTCATGGGAATGATCCATGGAGGGCGTTATGAGGATGGATCGGAGCTTTGCAGGGCGACTGCCGTTCGTTCCGGTGACGAATCTTCGACCGGAGAAACTGAATCTCTTTATCAACTACAAGATGGCCGAATTGAGAGCTATTCCGATGGCGACAGTATTGCGGACCCCTCTGATCTGCCTAACCGTGTTGGAATATTCATGACCGGAACACAAGCAGCGCTTCACTCTTCGACAGCCGCGGCAACAATCTCCGGTTCAGTAGCGGCAACGGTTGCCGGGGCGTGAGGCCCTGTGCGCCCATCGGCTCAGGTTCTATCAGAACTATTTGATGCGTTGGTTGTGCTTATGGAAGAAGTTAATCCGCCAGATCAGGACGCTCACAACACAGAGATTGCAAAGGTAAAGGAACGAATCACCCAGGCCAAAATGGATCTGGCGGCTGAGGACACCAGGATGGCCGCAGAGCGGGCCGCTTTAGACGCACAGGTCTACAGGCTTATGTTGGATCAGAGCGCGTCGCATGAAGTCATGAGGAGGAAGCACCGGTCCCGCTTACCTCCGGTTTTCGAGGCCAGAGACCTTTTCAACACTCTAGGACCAAGAGCCAGTAATCCGCTGGAGGGGAACGGGCAGAAGCCCCTGGGACCGGTGCACCGGTCCAGCCCTGTTAGATGGACCCGCCTCGTCAAAACACCGTTATACATCGGGATGCTTTAACACCTCCGGGTCACTACTCCAACCCAATGGACAATCTTGTTGCCGCTACTGCACGACTGGAGGCCATTCTAGTTGAAGGTGACTCGCCACAAGCAGTAGAGACGCGACGGGTCAAGGAACTTCTGAGGACAGCTTTGGCCCAACAGGAGGCGTACTCGTACAGCCGCGACCGAATCCACTCGACCCCCCGTCCAAGCCGGAGCTATAGCAGACATATGGATGAACCAACAGTGTCGAGTAATGAACGACGTGGAGCACCCCGTGGTAACAACCCGACGGGTGGTGCTGATGACGCTCAGGAAGTGGTGAACCGGGCCCGAGCGCGTAGGGAGGCCGAGTTAGCCGCACAGCATCAGGCTCGACAGCTCACGCCGGTTCATCCAACCATTTCGATCGAACCTGGTGTTACTTCTAGTTCTTTGGGGGTGCCTTGCCTCGTCCCCGCTTTACGCAACGTGCGTTTGCCCAAGGATTTCAAAGGCCCATGCAAGGTACCAAATTATACGGCGGATCAACCACCAAAGACATGGGTAGAGAGCTATGAGATGGCCATGGAGATGCTTGATGTGGATGACACGGCGTGTGCGAAATACTTCACCATGATGCTTGAAGGAACGGCCCGTACTTGGTTAAAAAGATTGCCTGCTAATTCTATCAGTTCATGGGCCCAATTACGAGCCCGGTTTATCAACAATTTCAAGGATACCTGTAAACAGCCTATGTCGATAGTGGACTTAGCTGCATGCGTCCAGGAGGAAGGAGAGTCAACGACTCATTGGGTACGCCGGGTTTCATAAGTGTTGCACTCCTCAGACGGCATCAACGCTGACACCGGAGTATTAACCCTAGAAGGCAACTGCCGGTTTGGGCCCCTGAAGTTGAAATTGGGACGGATGAAACATCATTGCACCGACATGGGGACCCTCATGGCCGCTTTGGTAAAATATGCTGATTCTGATAGTACCAAGGATCCCGAATCTGATGATGACAAGACAGGGAAGGGGAAGAAGAACAGCAGCTCGAAAGGTCAGCAGCATCACTGGGTAGGCAATGGCGGAGGAGGCAAGCATAAAGCGGATGGCAACATGGATTTTGTGGCTAATACCAACGTACAGGACAATGGCCAACGGCGCAAGGGTAGGCCGAAAAATCGTAGTGGAACACCCAACCCCAACCCAAACCGCCTGAACTATCTGCTAAGCCAGCCCTGTCCAAGACATGGGACGAAGGAGGAGCTAGCAAACCACCTTTGGAAGGATTGCTTTATTATGCAGGAGTTCAAGAATTCTAATAATTTCCGGTATGATCATGGATCTGGCGGTGGCTCAGGGTCCAAGCCGGGTTACGGTGGAGGAAGTTCCGGTTCAGGATTTAATGGTAATCCGGGCAGACATAATGGTCAAAATAGTCAGAATAACCAGGATGGTTACAACCAATAGCAGCAACAGTCAGGTTACCAAAGCAACCCAAAGCAGTTGAGTAATGGGCAGTACCATGTCTTTACCACTAGCTTGGACAAGCGAGACCGGAAGGTTCAGAGGCTGGCAGTCAACTCTGTTGAACTGGCCACACCCCATTATCTATGTTGGTCTGAACAGCCAATCATATGGAGCAGAGAGGATCAGCCACTCCAGGTCGATAATCCGGGTCAGTTGGCTCTGGTGGTGGCGCCTCAGGTGGGAGGTTATAAGTTCACCAAGGTGCTCATGGATGGAGGGAGCAGCATTAACATCCTATACTATGAGACCTTCCGTCGTATGGGACTTACAGATAAGAATCTCAAACCGTCCAATACAGTATTCCACGGTATAGTGCTTGGCAGATCAGCATATCCCGTTGGTAAGATAGCTCTTGAAGTGGCCTTTGGGGATGATCATGATTCCAGGTCGGAGACATTAACGTTTGAAGTGGTGAAAATCCAAAGTCCATATCGTGCCCTGTTTGGGCATCCGGCATACTCCAAGTTTATGGCTTGGCCCTGTTATGTGTATTTGCAGCTCAAGATGCCGGGTCACAAGGGGACAATAACGGTTCACGGAAGCCGCAAAATCGCTTTTGAATGTGATGAAGGAGATGCGGCTTATGCAGAGTTGGTTTGTGCCACCAAGGAGTTGAAGTACTATAAAGACAATGTTGATCCGACGGACATGACTCCGTTGAAGACGCCAACTACGGAGCATGATCCGGCCCTGAAGTTCAAATTGGCAGCAGAAACTAAGCTTGTTGACTTCGTACCTGGCCATTCGTCCAAGCAGTTCAGCATTAGTGCCAACTTGGATCCGAAATAGGAAAGCACGCTCATCGAGTTCATCCGTGAGAATCGGGACATTTTTGCATGGAAGCCCTCTGACATGCCAGGTGTACCGAGGCAACTCGCTGAGCACACACTTAATGTGGATCCTAAATACAAACCGGTGAAACAGTTCCTCCGTCGGTTTAACGAAGAAAGACGCAAGGCGATTGGAGAAGAGGTAACCCAGCTCTTAGCAGCTGGTTTTATTGTTGAAGTTTTTCACCCTGAGTGGCTTGCCAATCCGGTGCTAGTCCTTAAGAAAAATGGCACCTGGCATATGTGTGTGGATTACACAGATCTTAATAAAGCTTGTCCAACAGATCCTTTTGCCCTCCCCTGTATTGATCAAATCATTGATGCTACGACGGGTTGTGAGCGTTTAAGTTTTTTGGATGCATATTCTGGCTATCATTAGATCAAAATGGCAGTTAAGGACCAGGAGAAGATGGCATTCATAACTCCCTTTGGAGCCTTCTGCTATGTGTCTATGCCCTTTGGGCTCAAAAGTGCCCAGGCAACTTATCAACGGTGTGTACAAAATTGTCTTCACAAGCAGATTGGTCATAATGTACATGCTTACGTGGATGATATCATGGTTAAATCCAGGGAGAAGGGGACTCTGGTTGATGATTTGAAGGAAACCTTTGATAACCTAAGGACGCACAAGATGATGCTTAATCCGGACAAGTGTGTCTTTGGTGTACCGGCGGGCAAGTTATTGGGTTTTCTGGTGTCCAACAGGGGAATTGAGGCTAATCCGGAGAAGATCACAGCCATCACCTCCCTAGCTAAACCGAAGTGTATCAATGATGTTCAATGCCTGGCAGGCCAGATTGCCGCGTTAAGCCGGTTTATCAGCTGCCTTGGTGAGAAGGCGATCCCTTTGTATCAGATGTTGAAGAAGACAGATCAGTTCGTCTGGAGTTCTGCTGCTGATGAAGCATTTGAGGACTTAAAGCGGCAATTGGCCAATCTGCCTGTGCTCGCCGCTCCCATTGACAAGGAGCCGTTACTGCTATATGTTGCTGCTAATGCTCGTGCGGTCAGCGTGGCTATTGTGGTGGAACGAAAGGAGGCAGGTAAGGAGCATCCGGTTCAACGTCCGGTCTATTATATCAGCGAGGTACTCATTGAGTCCAAGCAAAGGTATCCGCATTGGCAGAAGCTGGTGTACGGAGTTTTTATGGCAAGACGGAAGCTTAAGCAATACTTCCAAGGGCACCCAATTACGGTGGTCAGTTCTGCTCCTTTGGGAGATATCATCCAGAACCGGGAAGCAACTGGCCGGATTGCAAAGTGGGCTATAGAGCTGGGGTTGTACGGTTTGAAATATGTGCCTCGGACAGCGATTAAGTCTCAAGCACTTGTTGATTTCATCAATGATTGGACGGAAATGCAAGCACCTGAAGAAAAGCCGGATCATATGTATTGGACCATCCATTTTGACGGATCCAGGCAGTTGGAAGGCTCGGGGGCTGGAGTCGTATTAACTTCCCCACGAGGTGATAAGTTTTGTTATGTTCTCCGTTTAATGTTCCCTTGTACTAACAATGCAGCTGAGTATGAAGCCTTGCTCCATGGTCTTCGGATGGCTAAGGAGATGAATCTAAGTCGAGTTAAGTGCTTCGGGGATTCGGACCTTGTGGCTCAGCAAGTGTATGGCACTTGGGACTCCAAGGACCCACTCATGGCAGCATATCGTCGTGAGGTGGATATTGTTGCAGGTTATTTCAGAGGCTATCAGGTGGACCACGTGGACCGGCGGAAAAATGAAGCGGCGGACGCTTTAAGCCGGCTGGACTCTCAGCGCAAACCGGTCCCACCCAATGTTTTTCTGGACGTGCTGCACAACCCGTCAGTGAAGATCCCTGGTGAAGAGGATTTGGCCATTCCTGATCCGGAGGCTCAATTGGTGGCAGTTCTTCATGTTATTCCGGATTGGACGCTTCCTTATCTGGCGTACAAGAACCAGGGCGAGTTGCCAGAAGATGAGATTCTGGCCCGGCAGATAATCCGGCGATCCAAGTCCATGGCTGTCATCAACGGTGAGTTGCATCATTGCAGTGTATCAGGAGCTTTTCAATGTTGCATGTCTCCTGAAGAAGGCCGTGAAATTTTGCCGGAGATCCACGAAGGAGATTGTGGTCACCACGCCAGTTCAAAGTCTCTGGTGGCTAAAGCATTTCGCCATGGTTTCTATTGGTTAACTGCTCATGCTGTTGCGAAGGATCTGGTCAGGCGATGTGATGGTTGCCAAAGGTTTTCAAGACGTGCTCATGTACCGGCTCAAGAATTGAGGATGATTCCAATTACTTGGCCGTTTGCGACTTGGGGGCTGGATATGGTTGGGCCTTTCAAAAGGTCCAAAGATAAGAAGACCCACCTCCTGGTGGCAGTGGACAAGTTTACAAAGTGGGTGGAGGCAGAACCTGTTAGCAAGTGTGATGCGGCCACGACCGATCAGTTCATCAAAAAGGTGATTTTCCGGTTTGGCCTTCCGCACAGTATTATCACAGATAATGGTACCAATTTATCCAAAGGTGCTATGAAGGAGTTCTGCGAACGGGAGCACATCCGGCTCGACGTTTCATCAGTGGCACATCCACAGTCCAATGGTCAAGTAGAAAGAGCTAACCAAGAGATCTTGAGAGGCATCAAGCCCCGGCTCATGGTTCCTTTGCAGAGAACGCCGGGTTGTTGGGTAGAAGAATTACCATCTGTGTTATGGAGCATCAATACAACACCCAACAGAACAACAGGATACACACCGTTCTTCATGGTTTATGGAGCGGAGGCGGTTCTCCCCAGTGATATCCGTCATGACTCACCTTGTGTCACGGCTTATGTTGAAGCGGACAACGAGGCAGCATGGCAAGATGCTTTGGACCGGTTGGATGAAGAGCGTGACATCGCAGCCGCCCGGTCGGCGATTTACCAGCAGGATCTTCGTCGTTATCACAGTCGCCGAGTCAGAACCAGAGCCTTCCAGCAAGGAGATTTGGTGCTTCGGCTCATCCAAGATCAGACTGATATGCATAAGCTATCCCCACCTTGGGAGGGGCCTTTCGTGGTCAGCAAGAATCTACACAACGGGTCGTACTATCTGATCAATATTCGAGAGCATAAGGACTCACGTACATCAGAGGAAGGGACTAACAGGCCGTGGAATATAGCTCATCTTCGGCCTTACTATACCTGAGCCATTGGCTATACTTATGTACATACAATGTATATATTATGATTAAGTATAATAAACCGGAACCTCAGCTAAAGCAGGGTATCTGTTCTTTTACATCATGTGAGGTTACACGGACTTGCTCTAATGCAGCCTCCGGTTTACCCCTTGAGTTCGCTTTGCTAAAAGCATCGTGTTATATCACTTGGAGGATTGGTCGTGTCCGAACCAATACCATGCCTCTTGATAGGTGAAAGCCACCATATCACTTGGGGACTTGGTCATGTCTGAACCAGTCATGCCTCTTGATCGGCCTAAGGCCACAGAATCACTTGGGGGCTTGGTCGAACCCGAACCATGACCACACCATTTGGTCGGCATAAATGCCACAAGAATCACTTGGGGACCTGGCTAACTAGAACCATAGTTACACCTAACGGGAGATTGGTCGTGTTTGGCCATGGTTATGCCATTTGATCAGCTTCAATAAATCTTTTTTGGCAAACGTTTTTGTCGTTGCTTTTGCTTCATACTTTTCTTTGAAGGGGGTTTTTTGCTTTTTATTGTGTTCTTTAAACCGACAAAGTTTTTTAACCAATCAATTGACGGAACACAGTTCATGTCAATCCGGAGACTATTTGTCCGGTTTGATCCTTGTTGTTAACATCCTCTTATGGAGTAGCACGGTGTTCATTATAACCCGGCACGGTTTACATGGTAACTAGTGTCATATACATATACAGGAGTTGTTATTTCCTCCAACAGTGTGGGTTTGCAAAAGCTCCGCTTCAAGGTTGGCCAAGCCAACTTCACACTCAATGGTGGCAGGTATTATGTATCTCAATTTTTTTTATCATATACTTAAAATTTTGTTTTGGATGTTTTGACTTTATATATACAAACATCATATTCCGCCTGACGGTACAACCGCGGTGGCACTTAACGAATTTCTTATTTCAGAAAGTATTTTGGAAAGTTCATTACCACAGGAAGAACAAGTTATGCGCGAAGGCATATCAACATCAAAGGTATCAGCTAGCCTATTACAAGGCAACATGGTGCCCATAATAACATAATTGTTTTTCACAAAGGAGAGATAGTTTTAAAACCAGCTTCCGGTTTAAGCTTGGCCACCAGCCTGGCCTGATGGTTGTGGGTCATCCTGCGCTGCTTCAGCTTCCGTTTCTCTACCCAGTGGCTGGAAATCCACAGTTGTCCAGTCGACTCCCATCAATGCTTGAAAAACAGCTTCGTCATGGATTAGCGAAGATGGGTCAATATCGGGAGCGTAAGTATGCTTACGAATTGGAGGGATTAGGTTTTCCGATTCATGGATTGGTGCAGCTATTCGCTTGTTCTGGCTGTCATATTGGGCTTGATAATGAGACAAATCTGCTTCCTCAGCCAGTTGACAAGCTAGCGGACGTACGTCCCGGTTTATGGCTCGCAGATCCGATTCACCAAATTCTGACCCGTCTTCCTTCAAACTGGGATAACCCTGAGCCGCTTCAATAGGATCAAAATCCGGCACCCAGGCTTTTGCCCGGATTAAAGCATTAATTGCACCGGTTTGAGCAGCAGATTTCTTCAGCTCTTCAACCCGGGCAGGAAGCACTGACAGTTTCATCAAAGTATCTTGAATCAAAGTGGGCGCCGGTTTGTTATGAGACGCGGTACAGATGATTCGCTGGGCACCAGTATACAATTGTTCAACCAAGGTATAGGCGGCTTTCAATTTCTTCCGCACATCTGACCCCAAGTGACCAATGCGTGTCCCTAAAATACCATAAAAGGTTAATAAACCGGCGACTCTGTAAGAAGGAAGAACCAATTCAGAAGGCAAGCTGGCTTACCAAAGATAGCAGTGGTCATGGCATGAACGTGTCGCTTTATGCTGGTCAGTTCATCCGTCACTAGTTTCAGTGCAGCCTCGGCATCCTCAGCTCGTTTGATCAAAGCGGACTTTTCAGTGGCCCAATCCGCCCGTTTCTTCTTGAAGTTCTCCTTACGTTGTTCCATGGCGCTTAAGGCACTGGCCAATTCCTCTTTTTCCTTGGAGGTTTCAGCCTGTTGGGTTTTCAGGTTTTCTCGCAGATCGATGACTTGGCTTTCTTTCGCTTTCAGCTCCGCCTGCAGGCATACAGATATATGTTTCAACAAATCGGTAGAAGGATTCAAGTACCAACCACATAACAAGTTATGCCCTTAGCACTTGGGGGCTAATGCATATTCGATCTTCATCTTTCAATTGTTTACAAAGTCCCAAGCTCAATACAAGTATTCAACTTGGCACTTGGGGGCTAATGCATATTCGATCTTCATCTTTCAATTGTTTACAAAGTCCCAAGCTCAATACAAGTATTCAACTTGGCACTTGGGGGCTAATGGCTATTTGATCATATGTATTCTGATGCGGCAGTTTCAATTACTTAAAGTACCGGTTTAACTATGCTAAGTTGAACTGGCCCTTGGGGACTACATCAGCAAATTTCAAAGCATCAAGATTCATATTATTAAGTCCCGGTTTGAAAGAATATTTTAAATTGGCCCTTCGGGGCTAGGAGAGTCAGCAAGAATGAAAGCATACAAGCAGGAAGGAGCATATGGAAGTTACCTCATATTTATCCTTCATCATGTTAACCAGACCGGCTTCATAGTCACGGCTGGTATACAGCCGGTTCAGATAGCCGGAATGGATATCTTGGGCGTTCAGAGCAGCGTAAGCCATCAGATTAGCATTCCACTTGCCTTTGCCAAAAGCAGCTAATTCTTCCTTGGCAGAATGTTTGGATAAAGCGACAAGATTGCTTGGCTCGGTATGGCCAGTGCCAGTAATGACAACTTCATCATCATTGGTACCGCCGGTTTGCACTGGAGCTGTTGGCTTGTCAGTAGGTTTTGCGGGACCAGTGGAGCTTTCAACCCGGAGGGAACCTGTGGGCTGATGGATAGGACCTGAGGTATCAGTAGGTATTTCCTCAGCAGTAAGATCATCATCTGGCTGCGGTGGATCATTGGGAATATCCTCAGGAATAGTCGCTTCAAGATTGGGTGTGGTGCCTAGTTCAAGAATGACATCTTCTTCGGCCGCTTTATCCAGGCGGGCCTTCTTGCTCGGCCTAGGTTTGGCCCTGAGAAGAATAGCAAAATTAAATACAGCATATGTTCTAAGGCAATATACTACAAACATCACAATAAATATAGCTTACCCAAGCACCGTTTTGAGCGGTGGGAGCTGAGTAGCCGACGACTCGCCAGAAGATGAGTGGGAAATAACCTGATAATCAGAGTCAGACGGATTAAGAGGTTGATGAAAGTAGCCCGCTTTAGGACAAGCACTGACAAGCGAATTAGAGACCTCGGAATGACATTTCCGAACCAGACTGTTCGATAAACCGGCAGAGGTAACTACCTGGCCGCTGTGCCGGGTGGTGCGGCGAGCTTCCTGTTGTTGAGTCTTCATAAGAAGTTTAGGATCCAAATAAGCAAGAGGATGAGAAAATTTAACTTTCCGGTTTGCCTGACGGGTTTTTTGTGAAGGCAAAGTTTCTGAATCGGAAGAGAGAATAATTACCTCTGCAACATCCACATGGCTGGCTTCAGCATCATCCTGACAAATATCATCATCAATAAGATGCATGAAAAATAAACCAAGTGAGTCAAGCTCTACCTCAAAGTCCGGATTATCCACCTCATCATCAGGGGCCGGATTAGAAGATGCAGTGGTTCTTTTCCGGTGGGCAGTCTTCTTCACAGCTTTAGTTTTTTGCCGGGTTGCTCTTTCCGGTTTATCTGTTTTCTCTGGTTTCTCCTGCAGCAGCTTTTTGCTCCAAAATGGATCATCGCCCTAGTTATGCAGACACTGATATTAAAAACAATGACCAGACATATCAATAACAGATTCAGCAAAGAGAAAAATCAAAGTCTTATAGCTGGCGGTTTGTTGGTGGCACAGAAGGGAAGCAGGCCGGTTCTAGCGCAGATGTGCTCCGGTTCATTCAGTATCTTACGCACAGCCTCTGTGATCTCTTCACCGGAGAGCTGGAGTCTTGAATGTTGCAGTGGGTCATCCACACTATCAGTATATTCGCACATCAAACTGGAGCGCTGACTAAGGGGCAGTATGCTCCATGATATCCAACAGCAAGCAAGGTCAACCCCTGTTAAACGATTGGCCATAAAGGCCCTGAGTTTTGATAGCTAAGGAGCATATTTGCTTCTCCCCTGGGCAGTCAATCGTTGAGGAAAAGGATGGGTATTGCTGAGCCGCTCCGGACGAAAGCCAGGCAAGGGATTCTCACTAGCAGGGGAGGTGTCTTTGCAGTAGAACCATGTCTGATTCCACTCCTTGGGGTGACTGTGCAGCTTGGCGTGAGGGTATGTGACCTCTTTCCTTTTTTGAATCGCCATGCCGCCCAACCCCGTATTAGAGCCATCAATAAACTCAGTACGGCGGTTTAAATGGAAAAGATCTCTGAATAATTCCACTGTGGGCTCCTCTTGAAAGAACACCTCACAGAGCACTTGGAAGTGGCACATATTTGTAACAGAGTTGGGGCCAGTGTCTTGCGGATGGAGTTGGAAATCAGCTAGAACATCCCGGTAGAATTTAGAACCGGGCGGTTTAAAACCCTGGGCTAAGTGGTCTACGAAAACAACAACCTCTCCTTCTCGAGGTGTGGGGGGGCATTCTTTGCCAGGAGCCCTCCAATGGATGGTGTCTTTGCTGCCCAAGGCGCCAATCAGGACTAAATCGTCCAGTTGATCCTCTGTGACACGAGAAGGGACCCAATTGCACTCATACACTTGCTTGGCCATGATGAAATCTACAAAGTACATTGATATGTGCAATGTTAAACCGGAAGCAGATCTATCTAAACCGGAGTTTATGAAGCAACAGCATCCCGGCGGTTCAACAAGGGGACTAATGATATATGATAGATTGTTTTTTCAAAGGTGAACCACCTATGTGGTAAACAGGATACAGATCTAAGGCAAGAATGACTAAGGAAGGTAAAAACAGATTTCATAAGGTCGCAGTGAAATTTTGGATCTACTGTAAGACAGGAAAATAAAAGGATTTAGACCTAAAAGGTTGATCTCAAAGCAATTCACAAGGCACCAGATCAGTGTTTTATGCGCATAAAGGTTTGCTTTGGTAACAGAAGATAAGCCATTACAGAGAATACATCAGGTTTGAAGTTTTATTCATGGGCTAAAGAAGAAACAAAGGAAGAACAACACCAGAGTCTCGATGAACTTCGACGAACGAGGAAACCCTAGAACAGATCTGCGGGGGAAAGGAAAGAAGATTTACCGGAGCTGAGGAAGAAGTGGAAGGTCGCCGCGATGCTCTGGTGTGCTCAGCTTGATGCAACGGCCAAGGTTGATGCAGAGGTCGACGGTGGCGGCGGAGCTCCGAAGCTGGGCGACGCGAGGAATATGAAGCAGAAGGGGTTGGAGGGAAAGAGAAAGGAAATGACCCTTCGGTCCTATTTATAAAGAAAGGGATATGTCAGGCGCGAGAATCAAGGAGCCACGAGTTTGGAAACAAAGATGCGGCCTTAATTGTCGCAGGCTTGTTAACAGGATAAGGTTCTTTATAACCCGTGACGTCACACCGGTCTACCACGAGCAGAGAAGATGACATCACGGTGGTTCAACAAAATACAAGAAGATGTTGAAGATGAAGATTTTTGCTAAGGATTGACATGAACCTGTTCAAATCAATTTGGGGCCTAATGTTGGGGATATTACTACTGGGCGTAAACCAGCCAGGACAAGCTGGGTTAACTTCATCAGTAGTTGAGTGTGATAAAAGCCCATGAGGGCAGATGAGGGCTAAAGGCCCATAATCGGTTTAAGGCCTATAGCTATAAACCGGCATCGGTATGTAACTTGTGTTATAAGTTAGGAATAGTGGAGACTGAACCGGACGCATCTATGAGCCGGTATCGGGACTCTGTAAACCGATGGGCGTCCCCATGTATATAATGGGACGACTCGGCGGCGGTTCAAGGACAGGCAACAACTCGAGACATAGGCGAAGCTTATTTGCTCCCTAGTCATCGAAACACCCATCAATTCCATCACAACTAGACGTAGGCTTTTACCTTCATTGAAGGAACCGAACTAGTATAAACTCTCTTGCGTCCTTGTGTTCGCTTTAACCCCTTCAAGCTAACCCGTAGCGATGGCTCCACGACTAAGTCCTTCCTCTAGGACATCTGCCGTGACAAAACCACGACAGCGTCGATGAGGTTTTTCGTGGCATCAAACTCGTCATTGTTGTTGTAGACCGAAGGAGGTGTGCTTTGCCTATCCATCACAAGACTCAAGAAAATGTGAGTAGGAAATGAGATAAACAATACCAAGCTACCTTTTCCCAAAGATGAGGATATATCCCGTTTCACTCAATGTGAAGTTAAAGAATAGTGGAATTGGTACCAGACTTGTTCACTCACACCTACAAAATAAAGCTTATCGAGTGGCTTGGTTAGGACAAGTGGCACAAAAAATTGATGCAATTGTTAGCAAGATTCAATAATGTTGAAAGAGATTCACAAATATGCAATTGAAACAAGTAGACCAATAGCAATGAATAGCACACGGAAACACACACACACACACAGATAGATAAATGGGGTCGTGCAACCAAGGAATGAGCTCAAAATGAGGAATCCACGAAAAATGCTCTTGTTGCACAACTCTAGAGATACGCTAGCACGATTGCTGCGGATATGACACTTGTGCACGACCTATAAGATACAACAATGCAATGACTTCTATCCCAAGTATGCTATGTATATATGATTCTCGGTGTTTCACACACATGATCCAAGATGATCAATGATGGTATATGATATGCAATGTGTCGATGCTATGTCTATTTCTTACAAGCTCTTTGTTTTTCTCTTTGCTTAAAAGTTTATTCTTTTTTTATATGGCCACTATGCAAAAAAATTGAACCAAGATAGGAATATTGTATATGCAGGAACAATCTTGTGACGCAAGAGATGATATGATGATACCAAGATGAGGTATGTATGCAAAGGAATCGATGATCACTAATGTGCACAAGTAACGTTGCCGGCAATACTCAATGGTAAGTCTTGATAGGAAAGTGACACAAAATGGGCTCGGGGTTAACAATGCAATGGCAAGAATGAATGTACAATGATGGGATGCCGCGATACCAAGATGATATAGAGGTTACTGTCTTTGCTTACGGTTAGGGTGTTAAAATGATGAAGTGGTCGTTGTTGATGTTGAGTCCGTGGCGATGATGAGAGGCCGTGCTCTTGATGTAGAACCATTCCTAATTAGCCGAAACACCTTAGGAAATGGAAAAACCACGAACTCAAAATCTCAACCGTCAAATGTCAAATATTGGTAGCGAAATGCGGTGGTGGTTTCCAAAGCTCAATGGGATTGCGGAAGTGCAATGATGTGTTATGCAAGTCAGAGTTGAAGTCACCATCCCTCTGTAGCTAAAACACCTTAGGAGACACAACCAACAACTCAAAAAAAATTGGGTTAAGTTGGGGTGGCAGAAGTGTATGGTGGACTAGGTTATGCGGAAGTTATGTGATGCCCCACAAGTATAGGTCATCAATCATAGTCCTCTCGATAAGTAAGACTGTCGAACCCAATGAGGGTTTAGGTGCTTTAATATTACTTTTGTGAACCACTATTGACACCTTAGGATGTTCCTTTATCCTAACAGGGAAATGTGGTTTTTCAATATAAGCATTAGGCACAACTGGATCAACATTGTAAATGATGGTTCCATATTTAACTATGACTGGTTCTTTAATTTCTTCTTTAATAGGGGATGATATTTAAACCACTTCTATTTAGGGAGATCAACATGAGTAGCAAATGATTCACAAAAAGAGGCTACTATCTGAGAGTCGAGTCCATATTTAGTGCTAAACTTGTGAAAAGCACCGGTATTCATAAAAGATTTAACATAATCAAACTCAAGCTTAATACCTGACTCTTGACCTTTGTCGAGTTACCAATCTTCAGAGTTGTGTTTAACTCTTTCTAAAAGATCCCACCTGAATTCAATAGTCTTCTTCATAAAAGAACCAGCATAACAAGTATTGAGCTTGGATTGATCATTACGAGAAAGCCGAGCATAAAAATTCTAAATGATAATTTCTCTTGAGAGCTCATGATCAGTGCATGAATATAACATTGACTTAAGAATCCCCCAAGCTAGAGCGACACTTTAGCCTTCACAAGGCCAAAAATTATATATATAATTCCAATTACGATGAACTAGATGCATAGGATAAAACTTTTGGTGAGATTCCAATTTCAATCTATTCCAATTCCAAGATCCAATATCATCGCGTAGCCTATACCATGTAAATGCTTTCCCCCCAAAGATAAAGGGAAAACCTTCTTATTGACTTCATCTCCGGGTAAACTTGCAAGTTTAAATAATCCACAAATTTCATCCACATGTATCAAATGCATATCGGGATGCACTGTTCCATCTCATGCATAAGGATTAGCTAGCAGTTGCTCTATCATACCTAAAGGAATCTCATAACTAATATTTTTAGTAGGTGTAGTAGGTTGAGGGGAACTCTTTGTGCTTCTGGCCGAGGTGAAGATACCCCGAACAAACCCCTCAAAGGATTGTCTTCCATAGTAATAAGTGACTATAAATTTCAGCACGTAATATAAATTTTTCCTTACCGATATCCACATACCAAGAGTGCTTCACTCCCCGGCAATGGCACTAGAAAAGAGTCTTGATGACCCACAAGTATAGGGGATAAACCATAGTCCTTTCGATAGGTAATAGTGTTGAACCCAATGAGGAGCAGAAGGAAATGACAAGCGGTTTTCACCAAGGTAATTTATGAAGCACTGAAATTTTTGGTAACAAGTAGTTTGATAGCAAGATAATTTGTAACGAGAAAGTAACGGTAACGGTAAAAAAAGTTCAGCAAGGTAGCCCAATCATTTTTTATCAAAGGACAAGCCAAAATGATCTCTTATAATAAGGAAAGTGTTCTTGAGGTCACACGAGAATTTCATGTAGTCACTTTATCATGTTGGTTTGATTAACATTCGCTACTTTGATAATTTGATATGTGGGTGGACCGATGCTTGGGTTCTTCTCTTACTTGAACAAGCCTCCCACTAATGATTAACCCCCTCGCAAGCATCCGCAACTATGACAAAAGAATTAAGATAATGATCTAGCCATGGCATTAAACATATGGATCCAAATCAGCCCCTTACGGAATAGCGCATAAACTATGGTTTAAGCTTGTGTCACTCTAGCAACCCATCATCTAATAACTACTCCACAATGCATTCCCTTGGCCCTAAATATGGTGAAGTGTCATGTAGTCGACGTTCACATAACAGCACTAAGGGAATCACAACATACATATCATCAAAATATCGAACGAATACCAAACTCACATGATTACTTGCAACATGACTTCTCCCGTGGCCTCAAGAACAAGGAAATCTACTCACAAATAATATTAATGCTCAAGATCAGAGGGATATTAAATAGCATAATGGATCTGAACATATAACGTTTCACTAAATAAACAATGTAGCATCAACTAAATGATGTAATCAACACTACTTGTCACCCACAACTACCAATCTGAGGTTCCGGCACAAAGATTGAACACAAGAGATGAACTAGGGTTTTGAGATGAGATGGTGCTATTGAAGATGTTGATTAAGATTGGCCTCCCAAATATAAGAGGCTTGTTGGTGATGACGATGGCTTTGATTTCCCCCTCTGGGAGGGAAGTTCCCACGATGGAATCACCCTGCTGGAGGGAAAAAGTGCTCTTGCCTATGGTCCGCCTCGAGACGACGGCGCTCCATCCCGAAAGTCCTCACCTTATTTTTTCTAGGTCAAAATACCTTATATACTAGAATATGGGCACGAGAGGTGGGCCAGGGTGCCCACTATCCACCAGGGCGCGCCTGAGGTGGTGGCGCGCCCTTGTGTCTTGTGGCCACCTGGTTGCCCCCCCTCTGGTAGTTCTTTTCTCCAGTATTTTTTATTTATTCCAAAATAATTCTCCATAAAATTTCAGCTCATTTGGAGATGTGCATAATAGGTATCTCTGACATAGATTTTTCAAGCCCAGAATTCCAGCTGCTGACATTCTCCCTCTTTATGTAAACCTAGCATATTATCAAAGAAAAGGTATTAGAATTACTCCATAAAGTGTTATAAAGCATAAAAACACTATAAGTAACAGTAAGAAAACATGATGCAAAATGGACGTATCAATTCCCCCAAGCTTACACCTCGCTTGTCCTCAAGTGAAAGCCGATATCGTAAATCATGGCCACATGTTTTGGGAGAGAGGTGTTGATAAAAACAAAATACAGACATAGTAGCATCATGCATATTATTATAACAACAACAAACTTTATTATAAAACTTTATCATATAACTTCGCATGAACAAGTAACAATTCATCACAACATCAAAATAAAAAGCATAAACTTTATTAAAAACCAGCAAACTATGTTCTTAGTCAACTTTGCAACTACAATTCATCATATTTTCAAGAAGGGTCTCATATCGAAGCCTTTTGGCAAGTCTAGATACTCAACCATCATTTAATCTTTTGTGATTGCTAACACTCACAGCATATATTTGAACAAAAAGTTTCAACCAGACACATAGAAATATAGGGGCTTATAGTTTTTCCTCCCAGCTTATTCACCTCAAGGGTGGTGTCAACAATAATAACTCATGCTCACTCATATCCAACTGGGTATATGTGCCTAGATCTTTCCCCACCACATGATGCTTACCAAATAGAAAATAAAAAGGAATGGAAGAAAATACTTTGACGCTTTGCATAAAAGTAAAAGGTAGGCCATTCATAGAGAGAAGCAGAGGTTGTCATGCCATTTTTGGTTTTGTATGCACAATCTCTTAATGCAAAAGAACGTAATGTTATATTGCCCCTTATGATAGCAACCTTTATTATGCAGTCCGTCGTTTTTATTACTTTTCCATCACAAGTTTGTACAACACTTATTTTCCCTTTCACTAAAATATCAAACACATTTAGGAGCAATTTTTATTGCCTTTTTGCACCGATGACAACTTACTTGATGGATCTTACTCAATCCATAGGTAGGTATGGTGGACTCTTAAAACATGAATTCGGGTTTAAGGGTTTTGGGTGCACAAGTAGTATCTCTACTTATTGCGGATTTTGGCTAGCAAAGATATTGGCCAAGCACCACATTGAAGGATCTATGACAATATAACTTCTATGTGAATATGTATCACACCCCGGATTCAATCGTACACTAATCATACACACAAACGTGTATGATCAAGATCAGGGACTCACGGGAAGATATCACAACACAACTATAAACACAAATAAAAGTCATACAACCTTCATATTACAAGCCAGGGGCCTCGAGGGCTCTAATACATAGCTTGATACATAAGCAAGTCAGCAGAAGCAACAATATCTGAGTACAGACATAAGTTAAACAAGTTTTTCCTTAAGAAGGCTAGCACAAACATCAACGATCAAAGAGGCAAGGCCTCCTACCTGGGACCTCCTAACTACTCGTGGTCGTCGGTGATCTCCATGTAGCAGTAGACGACGAGGTGGCATATGGCTCCTCGGATCCACCACCAGCAACCGGCTATAGGGGAAAAGAGGTAGCAAAGCAACTATGAGTACTCATCCAAAGTACTCGCAAGACTTACATCAGAACTATATGATACGTCCATTTTGCAACATGTTTACCTACTGTTATTTATATTGTTTTTATGTATAATATTTGTTTTTGGAGTAATTCTAATGCCTTTTCTCACATAATATGCAAGGTACACACAAAGAGGGAGAATTCTGACAGCTGGAAATCTAGACCTGAAAAAGCTACATCAGGCTACCTATTCCGCACAACTCCAAATGAGCTGAAACTTTACGGGGATTTTTTATGGAATATATAATAAATATTGGAGCCAAAAAATACCTGAGGGGGCCCACCATGTGGGCACAACCCACCTGGGCGCGCCAGGGAGCCCAGGCGCGCCCTGGTGGGTTGTGCCCTCCACGGCCCACCTCTGGTGCCCTTCTTCTGGTATATAAGTCATTTTGACCTAGAAAAAATGAGGAGAGGACTTTGGGGATGAAGCGCCGCCGTATCGAGGCGGAACTTGGGCAGGAGCACTTTTGCCCTCCGACGGAGCGATTCTGCCGGGGGAACTTCCCTCCCAGAGGGGGAAATCATCGTCATCATCATCACCAACAACTCTTCCATCTTGGGGAGGACAATCTCCATCAACATCTTGTCAGGACCCTGATTCCATGTCACACTGATCTAGCCTGTAACACTTCATATCACTTTGCGGCCTCACGCACGGTATTCCCACGGGTGTCGCCTTACCATGGCCCGGGACCGTTTGCGCCTTTTGGCTCACGTATATGATAGTGTCACTAGCATCCGAATGACAGAGAACCCAGGGCGACATGGCTAGTCATGAACCCAAAGCGGCACAAACTTACGGGGATAGGCATACATGAATCAACATCGAGCATGTCGGTCAGCAGCGTGTGAATCCGGGCTGTAGCACTGGGCTAATAGGACTCCGGGAACCCGGGCTGTAGCAGGCTAGGCAGGACTCCGGATGTCATTGCGTGACATTTCCTGAAGGGACAGACACAGGAACGAAGTGAAACACATGCCGGCCAGTCATGTGTCCGGAGCAGTAGTGCTGGGCTAGCAGGACTCCGGTGAACCGGGCTATAGCGGACTACTATGGCTCATGGAAGCACTAGTTTACATTTCCCCATAAGAGAGGCTGCCAAGGATAAACAACTAGGTTGTCGGATCCCACACATACCAAGCATTTCAATCATACACACAATATGCTCGATATGTGTAAATACAACATGGCATCACAACAAAACTCTACAACTCAAGTACTTTATTTAAAGGCTCCGTAGAGCCATACATAACATGTTCATACAGGTAGGGGTCACATGACCCAAAAATGAAGTCATACAAACATACAGGCACATGCGGAAGCGAACTAGTCTGAGTACAGACACTAGAAAGAAAGAAGGCTTGATGAAGCCTGTCTATCTACATAGGGCCCTCCATGGCTCGGAATCACCACCTGGGTGGCAAGTCACTCATCGACGTCGAGGTCTACGTAAAACCCGTCGGAGGGGGCGGTGTTGTCGTCTGAAAACAGTAATTAAAGCAACATGAGTACAATGGTACTCAGCAAGTCTTACAACAGATCCTACTATACATGCTCATTCTCAAGAAGGTAGTGGAGTTATAGCAGCAAGCCAGCTTTGACTCTTGGCTAAGCTATCCTACGAGACACCACTTGTAAAATAGTTTTCGCACACGAGTCCACTAATCACCATCACAATACTCCACCATGGATCCTCCCTCGTCATTCTACGAGAGGGCCATCCGTGGTACTCACACTTATCTTGAGTCTTTTAGTAGTAACCATTAACTTATCTATGAAATGTACAGGCAACCAAGTAGTCCTTTACCGCGGATGCAGCTATTCGAATAGATGATGTTAACCCTGCAGGGGTGTACTTCTTCATACACGCTCTCACCACTTATCGTCGTTTACATGACATGTACTCGGCAACCTTCAAGCGGAAGCCCAACAAGGGTGTCAGCCACGACCTACCTAAACAGTCAAGTCTCTAGTCCAGTTCTGTCGCCTATCCAGGTTCCATCCGCAGGGAGTCCGGCCGAGGTTTCCACATACGGCCCCGAACGATGTGTACAGGATTCCCGAGACACCGAACAGGCGACTCGGTACACCGTGCCACGGTGTATCTACCGCATCATAGCTCACCCCTAGGGTCAGCGCTACGCACGGCCGCCAACACATAACCTATAAACACCATAAACTAGTTGCAACTCCTGGACAGAGGACTTGGGTGGTTAAGAAGCCGAGAGGGTCAATTAAGGATCCCAATGCATGGTAGTAACTGATTCTTAAATCACACATACAGATCTCAGTTCTTAAGGACGGCCTCAATGAAACAACCCACCATGTACTCCTACATGGCCTCTCATCGATACCTTTACCAAATCATGTTCAACACATCCCTCACATTACCGACGTAATCATTTCACTCTAGCCCATCACCCAGAAGAACCAGACCTGACACAACTCTAAGCATAGCAGGCATAGCAAGGTAGGAAACACAGACATGGCTCAATCAACTCCTACACATGCTAGTGGGTTTCATCTAGTTACTGTGGGAATGACAGGTCATGCATAGGATAAGGGTTCAACTACCGCAGCACACAACAGTTTGAAACGTTGTTGTCTTAATGCGGTAAATGAGAGCAGGAGCGAGAACATGGGATTGTATCGATATGATCAATGGGGCTGCTTGCCTGATGGAGTAGTAGTAGGGTACTGCCCTTCAGTCGGATATTCGAAGGTATCCTCGGAGGCAGAACCTACCATGAAAGACACCACAGAACAAAATCATAACATGGCAATATGCTACAATATGATGCATGCTATGACAGGGCAATATGATGTGTCTTGGCTAAGGCATTGTAAAACATGTTGGTTAGAGTCTATTGAATCAAAGATTCAAATGGAAGCTCATGTTATTAAGTCATATGAATGCATTAGCTTGTTTCACTTAAACAGCAAGGTTAAAGTGTTCTGTCATGGACGAAACCATTACAGATGGAAAGATTGATTTTTTTGATCAAATTTCATATATAAATCTTTGCATTTGGAGTTACAGATTAATTATTATGAAATTTTGAAGTTAGTAGTATTTTCTGGAATTTCCTATATAAAAGTAAATCTAGAAAATAGTTATTGCGTCATCAGTGCGTCATGGTGACGTCAGTGGTCAACGGAGCCGGCCCAAGTCAAACCTGATCAGTGGGTCCCGTCTGTCAGTAGTTAGTTAAACTAACTAGAATTAGTTGGCGCTAAACCTGGGTTAATTAGCAGGGCGGGCCCCACCTGTCATGGACTCAGGGGGAGTCAACTTGGGCCCACATGGCGTCAACCAGGGTCAAACTTGCCGGCGAGGCCAGACGTGGTGGGGCAGTGCGGGTTTTGCACTTCGATGACCAAATGGACAGTGGAGACCTCCTACACATAGCTGGGAGCAAGCCGCGTCGAGTGGTGGGAGTGGTTGGGCTCAGGGTCGCCAGAAACAACGTCGGCGACGACCTTGGCAGTCGTCGGAGTTCGGGCGAGGTCGAACCCGAGGTTATGGGGCACGGCGAGGCGCGTGGGGTGGTGCGTTGGGCTCCGGCGAGTGCGGTGAAGATGGTGATGTGCTCAGAATCAAGCCCAAGTGGATGTGGCCACGACGGTGACATGCGGTGGCGGCGGCGGGTGCGGCCGAGTTCGGTGCGGTGGCTACGAGGCACGAGAGCAAGGACGGGAGCGATGGAGAGGTGTAGCAGCTCACGGTGAACACGACGGTGCAGACGACATGGTCGGGGACGGGCTGGTGTGGCAGAGACGGCGAGGGGGATCTGCGGCGGCGTTCGGTGAAGACGAGCTCGATGGAGACGAGGGAGAGCGTGCGAGCGCTCGAGGCTCGGCTAGCTCGACGTTGCGGACGACGGTGGAACTCTTGGACAAGTCAGCACGGTGCGGAGACGACGGAGAACGCGAGCTTCACGGTGGCGCGGGCGCAGCAGCGTCGGCCATGGTGCGGGCGAGGGAGAGAGGCAGGGGAGCGGGCGACGTGTCTGCGGGGTCGAGGCGGCGACGTGGAGCCTTCCCAGGTGTTCAGGGGTGCGGGCGGCAAGCAGCTGGCACCGTGGCGAGCTCGCGCTCACCGGCGTCACCTCTCTGCCTGCCTGGCGAGAGGAAGCAGCTGGCTGGCACGGGCGAGCACAGTGCTGGGCCGGCCAGTGGGCTGCCAGGTGAGTTTCTCTCCCTCTCTTAATTCTGTTTTTGTTTTTCTATTTTTCTATAACTGTGTGGCTTTTTTAAAAATAGTTAGGCACTTCCAAAATTCCTGAAAATAATCAGGGGCTCGGTTTGGATTATTTCCAACAGCCCACACTTATTTCCAGAATTATTTGGGCATTTAAAATATTTTATAGCATTTAAATGCCCAAATGCAAATAGGTAATAATTTAACCCAATGACCTTATGTGTCCTAGAAATTTGTGAACCCATTTTGTCAAAGGTTCTAACCCAAGACAAAAAGGGCGGACTTTTTAGAAGGGCATTTCAGGTTCATTGAAAATGTTTTAGTAAACCCTAGTTGTTTTCAGGGGGAGGCTGGGGGTTCTGTCATCCCCATTTCAAATTTCTGGAAAAGTAGACATGATGCAACACTCTAATGCATGAACTAGCTAGGGTGTGACAACTCACCCCCACTCAAAAGAATCTCGTCCCGAGATTTAGGATCCGTTGGGAAGAAGGTGGGGTACTCAAGTCGAAGATGATCCTCCCTTTCCCAAGTGGCTTCTTTCTCAGAGTGGTGTGACCATTGAACCTTGAGAAACTTGATGTTATGGCGTCGAGTGGTACGCTTGCTAGATCAAGGATACGAACAGGATATTCCCGATATTTGAGATTATCTTGGAGATCAATCGTTTCGTGGTCCACTCCAAGGATAGGATCCGTGAAGCAACACCTGAGTTGAGAAACATGGAAGACATCGTGAACTCTGGAAAGATGCGGAGGTAGTTCCAATTGGTAGGCAACTTCTCCTCGTTTGGCAAGAATGCGAAAGGGTCCAATGTAACGAGGAGCCAATTTGCCTTTGATACCGAAACAATGGGTTCCCTTCAAAGGAGTAACCCGAAGGTAAGCCTTCTCGTGGACTTCATAAGTCATGAGCTTATCTTTGCGGTCATATTGGCTCTTTTGACGAGATTGGGCTGTTTTCAATTTCTCACGGATAACGTGAACCTGCTCTTCTGCTTCCTGAATCATATCCGGGCCAAAGAGTTGTCTTTCCCCGGTTTCTGACCAGTTAAGAGGTGTTCGACATTTTCGTCCATAGAGAACTTCAAAAGGAGCTTTGCCCAAGCTAGCTTGATAACTGTTGTTATAAGCGAACTCGGCGAATGGAAGGCATTTCTCCCAATCCGTTCCGAATGAGATGACAGAAGCTCGGAGCATATCCTCTAGAATTTGATTGACTCATTCTACTTGACCACTTGATTGGGGGTGGAAGGCGCTGCTAAAGGAGAGACGAGTTCCCATAGCATTTTGGAAACTTTCCCAAAATCGAGAGGTGAAGAGACTCCATGAAGAGACACTATTCGCGAGATGTACAAGTCAGCTAGCTGGCTAGCGGTTATACTCTCACGAACAGGTAGGAAGTGGGCTACTTTGGAAAGACGATCGACAACGACGAAGATAGCATTATACCCTCTCTTGGTCCTAGGAAACCCGGTAATGAAATCCATACTGATTTTATCCCATTTCCATTCAGGAATAGCCAAAGGTTGAAGGGTGCCAGCAGGCCGTTGATGCTCTGCTTTAACACGACGACAGACGTCGCAATTAGCAATGTATTGAGAAATTTCTCTCTTCATTCTAGTCCACCAAAACCTCTGGCATAGGTCTTGATACATTTTAGTACTACCGGGATGAATGGTGAGGGGGGATTCATGAGATTCCTTAAGGATCAGTTGCCGTAGTTGCTGTTTCTTGGGAACCACTAGGCGTTCCTCAAAGAAGACAACACCTTGATTGTTCATAGAGAAACATTTAGCAACTCCGCTAGCAATGTTCCGCTTGATCCGAGATATCCCCTTGTCATACCGTTGGGAGGTTATGATCTGATCCATAAGGGTCGGTTTCACCACCAAGGTAGATAGGACTTCCTGAGGAACAATGTGAAGATTAAGCTTCCAAAATTCCTCATGGAGAAGTGGTTGACCTTGTTGTAACATCAGGTTGTTACAATAGGATTTACGACTTAGTGCATCAGCCATAACATTGGCTTTTCCCGGGTTGTAAGTTATCCCTAAGTCGTAATCTGAGATCAACTCGACCCAACGTCTTTGCCTGAGATGCAAATCCGGTTGGGTGAAGATATATTTCAGACTTTGGTGATCAGTGAAGATCTCGCAACGATTACCGAGAAGGTAATGTCGCCAAGTTTTAAGTGCATGGACTACAGCTGCAAGCTCTAGATCATGTGTGGGATAGTTTTCCTCGTGTGGGTGTAATTGTCATGAAGCATAGACAATTACCTGACGATCTTGCATGAATATGCAACCTAGTCCTTGTCGCGAGGCGTCGCAATAGATAATAAAGTCCTTGGAGAAATCTGGTGGCACCAGTACGGGAGCAGATGTCAGGCGTCTTTTCAGTTCCTGAAAGCTGAACTCGCATTGTGGGGTCCACTTGAACTTTTTATCTTTCTTGAGGAGTTCTGTTAGAGGTTTAGCAACCTTGGAGAAATTCTTGATGAAGCGGCGACAATAGCTCGCTAAGCCAAGGAAGCTCCGAACTTGCTTGACCGTTTCAGGTGGAGTCCAATCAAGGACGGCTTGAACTCGCTCGGGATTGATAGCAATACCCTTACCAGAGATTACATGGCCTAGGTAGGTCACTTCTGGCAACCAAAATTCACATTTGGAGAATTTGGCATAAAGGCGATGCTCTCGAAGTTTCATCAATACCAGGCTTAGATGTTTGGCATGTTCTTCCTCATTCTTGGAGTAGATGAGTATGTTGTCAAGGTATACCACGACAAATTTATCCAAATACTCCATGAAGATCGAGTTCATTAACCGAGAGAAGGTGGCTAGGGCATTGGTTAACCCGAAAGACATGACCGTGTACTCGTATTGGCCATAACGAGTAACAAAGGACGTTTTGGGAATGTCCCCGTCTTTAATTTTAATTTGATGGTAGCCCAACCTCAAATCCATTTTGGAAAACACTGAGGATCCAATGAATTGATCATACAGATCGTTGATCCTGGGGAGCGAATACTTGTTCTTAATAGTGAACAAGTTGACAGGTCGGTAATCTACAACCATCGGATCCGTTCCATCCTTCTTGACGAAGAGGATGGGCCAAGCCCACGGAGAAGAACTAGGACGGATGAAACCCTTTTTCAAGGACTCATCGAGTTGTTTCTTAAGCTCGACTAGTTCTAGGGGTGCCATCTTATAGGGTCTTCTAGAGATCGGGACGGTTCCTGGAACAAGGTCTATCACGAACTCGACATCCCTGTCAGGTGCAACACCTGGCAATTCTTCTGGAAAGACATACAGGAAGTCACAGACTACCGGAATATCTTCAAGGTCTGGAAGGGGGTTGGCATTTAGGGAGTAAAGCTGGCGCTTGGCCACTCAAGTTAAGACATTGACTGTCTTGCCCGATGGATGAGTAAGTTGAACAGTTCTAGTAGAGCAATCAATCTTAGCATAATGGGCTGACATCCAGTCCATACCCAAGATGATGTTTATGTTCGAGGACTTGAGAGCTATTAGTGATGCAAGGAAGACAAGTCTATCGACAAGGATTTCATTCCCAGTGCTTACTCTAGAAGTTTGCCATTTGGAACCCAGAGTTTGAATTACCATGGAAGTGGGCATGTCACAGAATGTCGTGTTATGCAGTCGAGCATACCTCTCATATATGAATGAATGAGATGCTCCAGTATCGAAAAGAACAGATGCTGGATGGCAGGTAACAAGGAGCGTACCAAGGACAACGTTAGGATCATCATGAGTCTCCTCAGCTGAGACAGAGTTGACAGGGCCATGTGCAGTGGTGGCTGGCTTGGCATAGGATGTCTTTCCCGCTGGCTTACCACGGCCAACGGACTTTCTAGACTGGTTGGGGTTGTTGTTCTGGGGACACTCTCCACTGTAGTGACCTGGCTCTCCACACTTGAAACATGTCACAACATTGGGGCGTGGAGCAGCATTAGCAGCGGGGCCACCATAGGTCTTAGGCGGTGCAAACTGCTGGTTGGGGTGAGGCGCCTCAAAAGATGACCTCAGAGTGAACCTGGGAGGCAGAGCTGTGTTTGGGATCCACTCCCGGTGCTTTTGAGATCCAGAGCCGGATGAAGAACCAAAGTCATGGGAGTGCTTGCGTGAGGCGTCATAGTCAGTCTGACCTGTCTCAGCACTGATGGCCTTATTGACCAGCTTCTGGAAGGAGGTGTGTCGGTGTCAAAACCGGCGGATCTCGGGTAGGGGGTCCCGAACTGTGTGTCTAGGCCGGATGGTAACAGGAGGCAAGGGACACGATGTTTTACCCAAGTTCGGGCCCTCTTGATGGAGGTAAAACCCTACATCGTGCTTGATTAATATTGATGATACAGGTAGTACAAGAGTAGATCTACCACGAGATCGAGGAGGCTAAACCCTAGAAGCTAGCCTATGGTATGATTGTATGTTATGGTTGTTGTCCTACAGACTATAACCCTTCGGTTTATATAGACACCGGGGAGGGTTAGGGTTACACAAGGTCGGTTACAAAGGAGGAGATATCCATATCCGTATTGCCTAGCTTGCCTTCTACGCCAAGTAGAGTCCCATCCGGACACGAGATGAAGTCTTCAATCTTGTATCTTCATAGTCTAACAGTCCGGCCAAAGGATATAGTCCGACTGTCCGGAGACCCTCTAATCCAGGACTCCCTCAAGGTGCACTCGTGCAAACGAAGGTCACGGCGAAGCTCGGGGCTAAGTCCCTTGCGGAACCTTGCCTGCTTCTTGGCGTCGGTGGATACCTCTTCAAGAGCATAACGTGCCAGATTTCCAAACTCACAGCTATATGCATCCACGGTCAGTCTGCCTTGGGTGAAATTACAGAATTCTTCCCGCTTACGATCCATGAGACCCTCCGGAATGTGATTCTCACAGAAAGGCTCACTGAATCCAGCCCAAGTAGTGATTTGGCCAGCCGGGCGCATAGCCTCAAAGTTTTCCCACCAAAGGCTAGCAGGGCCTTCGAGGTGATAGGCAGTGTAGGTAACCTTATCAGATTCGGCTACATTGGCAGAACGTAGCTTATGGGTGATGCTGCGAAGCCAATCATCCGCATCGAGGGGCTCGACGAAATGATTAAACTTCAGTGGGTACAACTTGACAAAGTCATTGATTGACACCAAGTCGTTCCTCTGTTGACGTGCAGTATTCTGCTCAATCCGCTCCAGCAAGCGGTTAGTCTCACGCTTGTTTCTTTATACCTCCAGCATAATTTCGGCCAGAGAAGGCAGGTGAGGCAGATTCTCATCCCTAGCTGCACTGGCTTCACCCTGCTCCGGGGCAGCAGGGTTGCTGCGGGTGTTGACCATCCTAGGAAAAACAAGACAACGATTTAGAAAAGGATGGCACAAACTTGGCAGGGAAGTGCGGAATGTAATGGATAACACGGAATGATGAGATGTTCATTTACACAAAATGGTAATATAGAAACTGCCATATATATACCATCGGTCATACACACCATACATAGTTTAGTACAAGCCCAGGCTAGAGTACAACTACGGTGAAAGACATTACATCTCATCAGAGGCATTCCAAGCTCCTATACATTATTTTTCTACACCTCCAGAACGTGATACACACCAAGTTGTATTCCACGAGTCACGCAGGACTATGGAGGATACAACTATTACAATACTAGTGAAGTTACTACCAACTCAGACATTTCTGTAGTAATCTTCATAGGGATCACCACCATGTCCTGGGAGCTGAACATGATCATCTGGAAACAATTGGTCATGTGGAGCTTGCGGTCCATAGGGACTCGGATGTGGCCTTGGTCCAACAAACGGTGGTAGGCGGGGTCCACGGGGAGGGGTGATGCCTCCTACATCACGCCAGTCCATCCAATCTGGCAAACCAGACCGCATGGGGTACAGGTCCCTCATGTCCATGTATCCAGCCTGCACAGTAGGTGCAAACCGTGTCAGAGTGGCCCAGTGGTCAGAACGAGAGTTGAAGAGCTCCATTCGCAAGGCACGATTTTCACAGTCCTTGTCCTCAAGCATCTCGGCAGTGGTGCGGAGTAGTGAATCCTCATGTGTAGAGTCACAGTAGATAGCGTGATAGTACCCATGTGCCCCAGGGAGTGATGCTGGCATGTAGCGGAAATCGGTGTTCCGAAGCAAGGCAGTTCTGGTTCGTATGGTAGTCATCATTGAGTATGTTGCGTCCTGCATGGACATCGCGATAGTAACCCCAAGTCCATAAGAGCAATGAAGGGGTTAAGTAGCTCCAGGATAAGAGGGGTATATCCTGACGGTACAAAGGTATTGGCTCTAATTGAAGTCTCGAAACTGCTCCCCGACAGTATAATCGGGATACCATCGATAGCCTGTCTCGACCATCACTCGGACCAGCATGGTCGTGTGACCAGGTACATCGAGGCATTGAGTCAGACGAACCACTTGATTCTGTGAACGGGTGGCCATCTGAAAGCACGAAATAATGCAAAGGCATTAGTATTTTCTAGGAGGAATCAGACAGCACAACAGATGTAAATGGTCAGAAAAAGATTTGAGACATTCACAACAGTCGACAAAACCACTCAACAACATCATATCAAGGTTCTGGTCCAACTGACAACATACAAAAAGTAGTAGAAACTGAACTGAGGCTTATAACCAACAATCCTATAAGTTACTACGGATTAGTAACACATGAACCTAATAGAGAGAAGAGAGCCTAGTCCTTAACCCACATAGAATGAGAAGAGAATGACTCAGATCAGAGGGCATAAGGTAAAGGAGTAAAAGAGCTTTACGTCCCCTCCCACAATCAATTCCCCTACATATAACTAAAGCATTTGTAGACTTGACATCGACCAGTTTGGCTCAACGAACCTACAAGCAGTCCGGCTCTGATGCCAACACTGTCAGGACCCCGATTCCAAGTCAGAATGATCTAGCCTGTAACACTTCATATCACTTTGCGGCCTCAAGCACGATATTCCCACGGGTGTCGCCTTACCATGGCCCGGGACTGTTTGCGCCTTTTGGCTCATGTATATGATAGTGTCGCTAGCATCCGAATGAGAGAGAACCCGGGCCGACATGGCTAGTCGTGAACCCAAAGCGGCACAAACTTACGGGGACAGGCATACATGAATCAACATCGAGCATGTTGGTCAGCAGCGTGTGAATCCGGGCTGTAGCACTGGGCTAACAGGACTCCAGGAACCCGAGCTGTAGCAGGCTAGGCAGGACTCCGGATGTCACCGCGTGACATTTCCCCAAAGGGACAGACATAGGAACAAAGTGAAACACATGCCGGCCAGTCAAGTGTCCGGAGCAGTAGTGCTGGGCTAGCAGGACTCCGGTGAACCGGGCTGTAGCGGCCTACTATGGCTCATGGAAGCACTAGACTACATTTCCCCATAAGAGAGGTTGCCAAGGATAAACAACTAGGTTGTCGGATCCCACACATACCAAGCATTTCAATCATACACACAATATGCTCGACATGTGTAAATACAACATGGCATCACAACAAAACTCTACAACTCAAGTACTTTATTTAAAGGCTCCATAGAGCCATACATAACATGTTCATACAGGTAGGGGTCACATGACCCGACACTCAAGTCATACAAACATACAAGCACATATGGAAGCGAACTAGTCTGAGTACAGACACTAGAGAGAAAGAAGGCTCGACAAAGCATGTCTATCTACATAGGGTCCCTCCATGGCTCGGAATCACCACCTGGGTGGCAAGTCACTCATTGACGTCGAGGTCTACATAAAACCCGTCGGAGGGGGCGGTGTTGTCATCTGAAAACAGTCATTAAGTCAACATGAGTACAAAGGTACTCAGCAAGTCTTACTACAGATCCTACTATACATGCTCATTCTCAAGAAGGTAGTGGAGTTATAGCAGCAAGCCAGCTTTGACTCTTGGCTAAGCTATCCTATGAGACACGACTTGTAAAATAGTTTTTTCACACGAGTCAGCTAATCACCATCACAATACTCCACCGTGGATCCTCCCTCGTCATCCTACGAGAGGGCCATCTGCGGTACTCACACTTATCTTGAGTCTTTTAGTAGTAACCATTAACTTATCTATGAAATGTATAGGCAACCAAGTAGTCCTTTACCGCGGACGCAACTATTAGAATAGATGATGTTAACCCTGCAGGGGTGTACTTCTTCATACACGCTCTCACCACTTATCGTCGTTTACATGACATGTACTCGGCAAACTTCAAGCGGAAGCCCAACGAAGGTGCCGGCCACGCCCTACCTAAACAGTCAAGTCTCTAGTCTAGGTCTATCGCCTATCCAAGTTCCATCCGCAGGGAGTCCGGCCGAGGTTGCCACATACGGCTCCGAATTATGTGTATAGGGTTCCCGAGACACTAAACGGGCGACTCGGTACACTGTGCCATGGTGTATCTACCGCATCATAGCCCACCCCTAGGGTCAGCGCTACGCACGACCGCCAACACATAACCTATAAACACCAGAAACTAGTTGCAACTCCTGGACAGAGGACTCAGGTGGTTAAGAAGCCGAGAGGGTCAATTAAGGATCCCAATGCATGGTAGTAACTGATTCTTAAATCACACATACAGATTTCAGTTCTTAAGGACGGCCTCAATTAAACAACCCACCATGTACTCCTACATGGCCACTCATTGATACCTTTACCAAATCATGTTCAGCACATCCCTCACATTACTGACATAATCATTTCACTCTAGCCCATCACCCAGATGAGCCAGACCTGACACAACTCTAAGAATAGCAGGCATAGCAAGGTAGGAAACACAGACATGGCTCAATCAACTCCTACACATGCTAGTGGGTTTCATCTAGTTACTGTGGCAATGACAGGTCATGCAGAGGATAAGGGTTCAACTACCGCAGCACACAGCAGTTTGAAACGTTGTTGTCTTAATGCAATAAATGAGAGCAGGAGCGAGAACATGGGATTGTATCGATATGATCAATGGGGCTGCTTGCCTGATGGAGTAGTAGTAGGGTACTGCCCTTCAGTCGGATATTCGAAGGTATCCTCAGAGGCAGAACCTACCACGAAAGAAACCACAGAACACAATCATCACATGGCAATATGCAACAATATGATGCATGCTATGACATGGCAATATGATGTGTCTTGGCTAATGCATTGTAAAACATGCCGGTTCGAGGCTATTTGAATCAAAGATTCAAATGGAAGCCCATGTTATTAAGTCATATGAATGCATTAGCTTGTTTCACTTAAACAGCAAGGTTAAAGTGTTCTGTCATGCATGAAGTCACTACAGATGGAAAGATTGAATTTTTCTGATCAAATTTCATATATAAATCTTTGCATTTGGAGTTACAGATTAATTATTATGAATTTTTGAAGTTTGTAGTATTTTCTGGAATTTCATGTATAAAAGTAAATCCAGAAAATAGTTATTGCATCAGCAGTGCGTCATGGTGATGTCAGCGGTCAACGGAGCCGGCCCAGGTCAAACCTGACCAGTGGGTCCCGTCTGTCATTAGTTAGTTAAACTAACTAGAATTAGTCAGCGCTAAACCTGGGGTAATTAGCAGGGCGGGCCCAACCTGTCATGGACTCAGGGGGAGTCAACCTGGGCCCACATGGAGTCAACCAGGGTCAAACGGGGTCAAACTCGTCGGTGTTTAGCCACCGGCGAGGCCAGACGCGGCGGGGCAGTGCGTGTTTTGCACTCCGACGACCAAATGGACGGCAGGGACCTCCTATGCGTAGCTGGGAGCAAGCCGCGTCGAGTGGTGGCAGTGGTTGGGCTCAGGGTCGCCGGAAACGACGCCGGCGAAGACCTTGGCGGTCACCGGAGTTCGGGCGAGGTTGAACCCGAGGTTACGGGCATGGCGAGGCGCGTGGGGTGGTGCGTTGGGCTCCTGTGAGTGCGGTGAAGATGGTGACGTGCTCGGAATCAAGCCCAAGTGGCTATGGCCATGACAGCGACGTGCGGTGGCGGCGGCGGGTGCGGCCGAGCTCGGTGCGGTGGCTACGAGGCACGAGAGGAAGGACGTGAGGGATGGAGAGCTGTAGCAGCTCACGGCGAACACGACGGTGCGGACGACGCGATCGGGGACGAGCTGGTGCGGCGGAGACGGCGAGGGGGATCTACGGCGGCGTTCGGTGAAGACGAGCTCGATGGAGACGAGGGAGAGCATTCGAGCGCTCGGGGCTCGGCTAGCTTGACGTTGCGGACGACGGCGGAGCTCGTGGACAAGTCAGCGCGGTGCGGGGACGACGGAGAACATGAGCTTCATGGTGGCGCGAGTGCAGTAGCATCGGCCATGGTGCGGGAAAGCGAGGGAGAGAGGCAGGGGAGCGGGCGACGTGTCTGCGGGGTCGGGGCGGCGACGTGGAGCCTGCCCTGGTGTACAGGGGCACAGGCGGCAAGCAGCTGGCACCATGGTGAGCTCGCGCTCACCGGCGTCACCTCTCTGCCTGCCAGGCGAGAGGAAGCAGCTGGCTGGCACGGGCCAGCAAAGTGTTGGGCCGACCAGTGGGCTGCCAGGTGAGTTTCTCTCCCTCTCTTAATTCTGTTTTTGTTTTCCTATTTTTCTGTAACTATGTGGCTTTATTAAAAATAGTTAGGCACTTCCAAAAATCCTGAAAATAACCAAGGGCTCTGTTTGGATTATTTCCAATAGCCCACACTTATTTCCAGAATTATTTGGGCATTTAAAATATTTTATAGCATTTAAATGCCCAAATGCAAATAGGTAATGATTTAATCCAATGACCTTATGTGTCCTAGAAAATTGTGAACCCATTTTTTCAGAGGTTCTAACCCAAGACAAAAAGGGTGGACTTTTTAGAAGGGCATTTCAGGTTCATTGAAAATGATTTTAGTAAACCCTAGGTGTTTTCAGAGGGGGGTGCTGGGGGTTCTATCATCCCCATTTCAAATTTCTGGAAAAGTAGACATGATGCAACACTCTAATGCATGAACTAGCTAGGGTGTGACACATCCTCAACAACACCATCTACTCTCAAACCCTTGTTCATCTCTTGTGTTCAATCTTTGTACCGGAACTATAGATTGGTACTTGTGGGTGACTAGTAGTGTTGATTACATCTTGTAGTTGATTACTATATGGTTTATTTGGTGGAAGATTATATGTTCAGATCCAATATGCTATTTAATACCCCTCTGATCTTGAACATGATTATCATTTGTGAGTAGTTACTTTTTTTCTTGAGGTCATGGGAGAAATCTTGTTGCAAGTAATCATGTGAATTTTATATGTGTTCGATATTTTGATGGTATGTATGTTGTGATTCCCTTAGCGGTGTCATGTGTACGTCGACTACATGACACTTCACCATATTTGGGCCTAACGGAATGCATTGTGGAGTAGTTATTAGATGATGGGTTGCGAGAGTGACAGAAGCTTAAACCCTAGTTTATGCCCTATTATGTAAAGGACTTATTTGGATCCAAAAGTTTAATGTTATGGTTAGAATTTATTCTTAATACTTTTCTCGTAGTCACGGATGCTTGCGAGGGGGTTAATCATAAGTACGAGGTTTGTTTAAGTAAGAACAACACCTAAGGACCGATCCACCCACATATCAAATTATCAAAGTAGCACACACAAATCAAACCAAGATGATGAAAGTGACTAGATGAAATTCCCATGTACCCTCAAGAATGCTTTGCTTATTATAGGAGACCGTTTTGGCCTATCCTTTTCCTCAAAAGGATTGGGCTACCTTGCTGCACTTTTCTTACTATTATTGTTACTTTCTCATTAAAATTATCTTGCTATCAAACTACTCGTTACTCATAGTTTCAGTGCTTGCAGACAATACCTTGCTGAAAACCACTTGTCATTTCCTTCTACTCCTCGTTGGGTTTGACACTCTTACTTATCGAAAGGACTACGATTGATCCCCTATACTTGTGGATCATCAAGGCTCTTTTTGGCGCCGTTGCCGGGGAGTGAAGCGCTCTTGGTAAGTGGAAATTGGTAAGGAAAAATTATTACTACGTGCTGAAATTTACTATCACTTGTTACTATGGAAAAAATCCTTTGAGGGGTTTGTTAGGGGTATCTTCACCTCAGCTGGAACCACAATTAGTCACCCCTCAACCTACTGCACCTACTGAAAATATTGGTTATGAAATTCCTTCGGGTATGATAGAATAACTGCTACCTAATCCTTATGCAGGAGATGGAACAGAACATCCTGATATGCACTTGATATCTGTGGATGCAATTGTGGATTATTTAAGCTTACAGGTTTACCCGGAGATGAAGCTAAGAATATGGTTTTCCCTTTATCTTTGAAGGGAAAAGCATTGGCATGGTATAGGCTATGCGATGATATTGGATCATGGAATTGGAATTCCACCAAAAAAATTATCCTATGCATCTAGTTCATCATGATCGGAATTACATATATAATTTTTAGCCTCGTGAAGGAGAAAGTATCACTCTAGCTTGGAGGAGGCTTAAGTCAATCCTATATTCATGCCCCAATCATGAGCTCTCAAGAGAAATTATCATTCAGAATTTTTATGCTCGACTTTCTCATTATGTTCGATCCATGCTCGATACTTCTTATACTGGTTCCTTTATGAAGAAGACTATTGAATTCTGGTGGGATGTTTTAGAAAGAATTAAACACAACTCTAAAGATTGGGAACTCTACGAAGGTAAAGAGTCAGGTATTAAGCTTAAGTATGATTTTGTTAAATCTTTTATGAATACCGATGTTTTTCAAAAGTTTAACACAAAATATGGCCTTGACTCTGAGATAGTAGCCTTCTTTGTGAATCTTTTGCTACTCATGTTGATCTTGAAGGAAATATGCCCTAGAGGCAATAATAAAGTTATATTTTCTATTATATTTCCTTATTCATGATAAAGGTTTATTATTCATGCTAGAATTGTATTGATCAGAAACTTAAATACATGTGTGAATATCATGTTGATCAAAGATGGTTAAGGTTTCCCAACCATAGACATGTGTTGTCATTTGATAATGGGATCACATCATTAGGAGAATGAAGTGATGGACACGACCCATCCGTTAGCTTAGCATAATGATCGTTCTGTTTATTGCTATTGCTTTCTTCATGCCAAATACTTATTCCTTCGATTATGAGATTATGCAACTCCTGAATATCAGAGGAATACCTTGTGTGATATCAAATGTCACAACATAACTGGGTGATCATAAAGATGCTCTATAGGTATCTCCAAAGGTGTTTGTTGAGTTGGCATAGATCGAGATTAGGATTTGTCACTTCGAGTATCGAAGAGGTATCTCTGGGCCCTTTCTGTAATATACATCATAAGCTTGCAAGCAAATGACTAAGGAGTTAGTCACAAGGTGATGTATTACGAAACGAGCAAAGAGACTTGCTGGTAACGAGATTGAACTAGGTACGAAAATACTGATGATCGAATATCGGGCAAGTAACATACCAATGGACAAAGGGAATTACGCATGTTGTCATAATGGTTCGACTGATAAATATCTTCGTAGAATATGTAGGAGCCAATATGGGCATCTAGTTTTGGATATTGGTTATTGACCAGTGAGGTGTCTAGGTCATGTCTACATAGTTCTCGAACCCATAGGGTCCGCACACTTAACGTTCCTTGACGATATAGTGTTATATGAGTTATATGTTTTGGTGACCGAATGTTGTTCGGAGTCCCGGGTGAGATCACAGACATGAGGAGGAGTCTCAAAATGTTAGAGAGGTAAACATTGATATATAGGACGATGATATTTGGACACTAAAAGTGTTTCGGGACGTACCGGGAAGGAATCGGGTCACCGAAAGGGGTTCTGGGCACCCCCTGGCAAGTTATGGGCCTTATGGGCCAAAGGAGGTGACAGAACAGCCCACAAAGGGGCTAGTGCGCCCCCTCCCTTGTTTTTCCAGCCCTAGGGAAGGATATGGGGGAGGTCTAGCCCCTCCTGCCTTTCCCTCTCAGGGGAGGAAGGGAAGGTGGGGCGCCACGCTTCCCTTCCTTTCCCTGCACTCCAAATAAGGAAAGGGGCACTGCTTGAGAGGGGCCCCAAGTAGGATTCCTCCTACTTGGGCGCCTCCTTTGGCTGCTACTCCCTCCCTCCCAGCTATATATATGTGGGAGGGGGCGCCTAGCACACAACAGACAATTGCTTAGCCGTGTGCGGTGCCCCGGTCCACCATTTACTCCCTCGGTCATATTTTCGTAGTGCTTACACGAAGCCCGGCGGAGATCACTTCACCATCACTGTCTCCACGCCGTCATGATATCGGAACTCATCTACTACCTCGTCGTCTTGCTGGATCAAGAAGGCGGAGGACATCACCGAGCTGAACGTGTGCAGAATGCGGAGGTGTCGTCGTTCGGTACTTGATCGATTGGAGTGCGAAGAAGTTCGACTACATCAACCGCGTTGTTAAATGCTTATGCTTACGGTCTACGAGGGTACATAGACACATTGTCTCCCTCTCATTGCTACGCATCTCCATGGATAGATCTTGCGTGTGTGTAGAAATTTTTTGTTTTCCATGCAACATTTCCCAACCGTGGCATCATGAGCCAGCACTATGCGTAGATGATATGCACAAGTAGAACACAAAGAGTTGTGGGTGGTGATAGTCATACTGCTTACAACCAACATCTTATTTTGATTCGGTGGTATTGTGGGATGAAGCGGCCCGGACCAACCTTACATGTCCATGCACATGAGACCGATTCCACCGACTGACATGTAACTAGTTTGCATAAAGGTGCCTGGCGGGTGTCTGTTTCCCCTACTTTACTTGAATCGAATTCGACTGTGGCCGGTCCTTGAAGAAGGTTAAAACAGAAAACTTGGTGAATCACCGTTGTGGTTTTATGCGTTGGTAAGAACGGTTCTTGCTAGAAGACCATAGCAGCCACATAAAACTTGCAATAGCAAAGGAGAGGACGTGTAACTTGTTTTTGCAGGGCATGTTGTGATTTGATATGGTCAAGATATGATATGATATATGTTGATGTATGATATGATCATGTTCTGTAATATCGACAACCGGCAGGAGACTTAGGGTTGTCTCTTTATAGTATGAAGTGAAAGCGCCATGTAATTTCTTTACTTTATCACTATGCGTTAGCGATAGTTGTAGAAGCAATAGTTGGTGTGACGACCTCGATGCAACGACACTACAATGGAGATCAAGGTGTCAAGCCGGTGATGATGGAGATCATGACGATGCTTTGGAGATGGAGATCAAAATCACAAGATGATGATGGCCATATCATCTCACATATTTTAATTGCATGTGATGTTTATCCTTATGCATCTTATTTTTCTTAGAACGGTGGTAGCATTATAAGATGATCCCTTCACTTTATTTCAAGATAAAAGTGTTCTCCTGAGTGTGCACCATTGATACAGTCCGTCATTTCGAGACACCACGAGATGATCGGGTGCGATAGACTCTACGTTCACATACAATGGGTGTAAGACAGTTTTACGCATGCAGAATACTTGGGTTAAACTTGACGCGCCTAGCATGTACAGACATGGTCTCAGAACACTGGAGAGCGAAAGGTCGAACATGAGTCATATAGTAGATATGATCAACATAGAGTTGTTCACCATTGATGACTACCGCATCTCAAGTGATGATCAGACATGGGTTAGTTGATTTGGATCATGTATCACTTAACTAACTTGAGGGATGTTAATTAAGTGGGAGTTCATTAGTAATTTGTTTAATTGAACTTAAATCTATCATGAACTTAGTCTTAATATTTTTTTTGCATGTCTATGTTGTAGATCAATATCTCACAATATAGCTCCCCTATTTTTGATATGTTCCTAGAGAAAAATAAGTTGAAAGAAGATAGTAGCAATGATGCGGACTGGATCCGAGATCTGAGGATTATCCTCATTGTTGCATAGAAGAATTATGTCCTTGATGCACAGCTAGGTGACATACCTGTTGTAGGAGTAGATGCAGATGTTATCACTAGAAGAAATATGTCAACTAGTGACCTTCTCTCAGTGACCCTAGAAGAATTGGTCATAGATCTAAGACCATTTGAGATCAATTGGTCAAAAGTTGTTCGGGTGGCTCCAAACCCTCAACTATATCGACCATTTGGTCAGAAAGGTCGTAATTTCCTTACATGAAATGGTCATAAAGCAGACAACATTGGTCTGTTGCCTCATTTCTAGCTGATCACGAACAATATAAATGGTCATAACCTTGTAAATTGTGGTGGATTGCTATGACTAGGCGCCACCTCATCAGTTTTGCCTATGTGTCATGTCCATGTGTCAAATTTTACCCTAGGTTCTGAAGCAACCTACATTTATGTCATTCCCAAAATGCCCAAAAAAATCTCATAAATTCTTTGGGTCATATCTTCGTCAAATATGTAAAATCCTTCCTTTCCTAGTTCACAAATAATTGAACAATATTCATTTTCCTATTCTGTTCACAGCAACACTTTATGAAGGAAGTGCTATTTATATATTCTTGATTGCCCTTGAAATTTTTGGGCACTCTTTACTATCCAAATCATTACTTCATGACAAAATTCAGCTCCATTTGCCCAGTAAATCTTCCTTGGCAAATTTCCAAAGTTTTTGTCCACCTAGAAGCATTGTGAAGGAAGTACCATTTTTATATATCCAAATGCCATGAAATTTGTAAAGTTCCTTCATATGCCCAAATTATCACCCTCCTCCAAATTGCAGCTCAGTCAAATCATCGATGTGAGCCCAGGTTCAATTTATATTTTATGGCCAGATTGGCACGTTGCAAAGCAAGTGTTATCTAGACCCCTCCTATTACCCTCAAACTTTTTGGGCACTCTTCCATACCCAAATCATTGCCACATGATAATATTCAGCTCCATTTTCCTGCTAAATCTTTCTCAGCAAATTTCCAAAGTTTATATCTCGAGAGAAGCTTTGTGAAGTAAGTACTAGCTAGGCTTACCCAAATGATCTGAAAATTTACGAGGGCATGACCATGCCTATGTAACTTACCTACACCATATTTGAGCTCATTTCATGTATCCAATTTCTCTCGCTAATTTTCCCAAGTTTGTGTCCAGAGAAGAGCATTGTGAAGGAATTACCACTTTGGCATGTCCAAATAGTATCGATTTTCAACAGTGCTTTCCTATGCCAAAATAACCATCCTCTACCAAGTTTCAGCTCAATCCATTCATTATTTTGAGCCCTGCTTCAACATTCATATTTTGCTCTTTATTTTTACACCCAACCATTTTGTCAATTGTGAATTAAATATGGCCTAATATTTTAGAAAATTGATTTTGTCCAATTTTGCAACAAATATATGGTAGGTCCTTTACAAAAAAACTCATTTTGGGCATTCAAAAATGGAAAATGAATTTTTCATCGAAAGAAAATGAAAACTTCCTTAGGCAACATTGTTTGCCATTCCAAGATGCACCCTTGTGCAGAATATGAGATAATTTTAACAAACTATGCCATGAATGTGGCTAGAACATTGATCATTTGGCTTGAAAGCCATGAATCTTCACACATGATAGCTCGTTTTTAGAACACTTTTTTTGAAGAATTATGGTATTACAAGTTTATTATTTTTCCAGGTAACTTGGTCACATATGATGACACAATCCGAAGGTTTTCCAATTTTTTTAATTTTTTTATTTTTTATGCCCGTTTCGAAATGCGGTCAAAATAGCGGGCATGACCGTTCCTAGCTAGTGCTTGAATCTTGGAAAACCTTTTGTGTTTCTCTGATTAAATAGATACTTATGTACCTAGAAATGATTTTTGGAAAAAATAAAGAGCAAACTATGAGGCAGCTGCAGTTCAAATTTTACCCGCTTCCTACTGAATCGGCAGAAATTTGTCTTTTTCACGAGAGGTGGATCAAATATTTTGACACCCAACCATTTGGTCAATTGTGCATCAAATATGGCCTACTATTTTATAAAATTAATTTGGTACAATTTTACAACAAATATATGGTAGATCATTCACAAAAAACTCATTTTGAGCATTCGAAAAATGAAAAATGGCTCTTTTGTGCAATCAAAGTGAAAACCCCCCAAATCAACATTGTTTGTTATCCCAAGATACACACATTTGCACACTATTGGTTCATTTTAGCAAACTATAAGTGGTTAATATGTTGAATGTTTACCCAGAATTAGAGGGCGAAAATTATAAGAAAAACAAATGAAAAAAACAAAACCACCTAAGATTAATTTTGATTGGTGGAATCACTTGTGGCTTGGATCGATGACCTGGCAAACATCAGTCCATCCATCCGTCCGTCCATCCATCCCATCCCACTGCAGCAAAACCCCTCTCGCCCTTGAACCCCACCCAACCCCTCTCTCGCGCGAACCCCACACAACCCCTCCTCTCTCTCGTGCTAACCCTAGCGCTGCACTCCTCCGTTGCCGCCACCACCTCCGGCTCCTGATCCTGGCGACCTCCGGCGGGAATCCTACTGTCCTCCTCTCAAACCCACACGCCCCTCTCCTCCGATTCACGATTCGTCCGCGACCTCATGGATCAGATCTGGCTGACTGACTGACTTGGCGATGGATATTGCTTTGAAGGTGGCTAGGGTCTCCATCGTCGGTTTTGGCATCGTCTGCGGCTCCGTCAAGCTCGAGCAGGCGAGGCGGCCGCAGCGGATTCGTCCCTTAGCTCCTCCGCCGCGATGGTCGTGCCGCTGGTGGCCAGAAAGGCGCCACGGAGGCCCGCGGGCATCGAAGACTACTACTGGCTCCGTGGCGACGCCCGCGTCGACCCAGATGTCCTCGCCCACCTCTGATGTTGGTTGTCGATGTCAAAACCGGCGGATCTCGGGTAGGGGGTCCCGAACTGTGCGTCTAAGGCGGATGGTAATAGGAGGCAGGGGCATGATGTTTACCTAGGTTCGGGCCCTCTTGATGGAGGTAATACCCTACGTCCTGCTTGATTGTTCTTGATGATATGAGTATTACAAGAGTCAATCTACGACGAGATCAGAGAGGAGGAACCCGCCTTGCAAAACAAGTTTGAATATGAGGATAGTGTCCGACCCTGCAAAATAAGTTCCACATACCACCATAGAGAGAACAATATTTCCACAAATCTAATCTGCTGACACGTTTTGACAGCATGACATCACACCATGGCCCGGTTAATATTCGAACCGCTTTTCTCAACCAGCTCCGCACATATCGCGAGGCGGTTTTCTTGATATGTCTTGTTAAAGCAGAGATCGTGTTCCCCTTATCATGAGATTCTCATCAATACGGGCGTGGGTAACCCAACCGCGCCATCAATTACGGCGCCTGGGGAATAAGCGGTTTTTTCCAGGCAAGTGGGGAGACTCATCGCCTCCTCCGCCCTTATAAAGGGACAAGGATTTACTTTTTTCACCCACGCCTTCTTCCTTCTCGCTTACCCATTCCCGCACACTCGAGCTCTAGCGCCCAAGCTCGTGTTCTTCTTCTTGAACCACTCCAATCATGTCCGGAGCAGGAGGCAAGTGGATGGTCTCCTCAGTCATGGAGGAGAACATCAAAAAGATACGGGAAGCCGGATAGTTGGCTGCGGATATTGCGCACCGGCTGCCAAATGCGGGGCAGATCGTCCCCACGCCCGAACCCCATGAGCGGGTAGTTTTTCTTACCCATTTCATCCGCGGACTGGGATTTCCTCTCCACCCATTTGTCCGCGGGCTCATGTTCTACTACGGGCTGGATTTTCATGATCTGGCCCCCAATTCCATCCTCAACATCTCGGTGTTTATCGTGGTGTGCGAGGCATTCCTCCGCATCAGGCCCACTTCGGCCTATGGCTGAAAACCTTCAACGTCAAACCGAAGGTGGTGGGTGGCCAGCAAGCAGAGTGCGGAGGTACCATGGTGGGAAAGATGCCTAATGTCACCTGGCTTGAGGGCACCTACGTAGATACCATAAAGGGGTGGCAATCGGGGTGGTTCTACATCATCGAGCCGCGCGACTCCAACTGGGTGGCGGCCCCCAAATTTTGATCCGGAATCCCCACGCGGCTCACCTCCTGGAAAAAGAAGGGCCTGTCCTGGGGTTCCACCGTAGAGCTAACCGGACTCCAGACCTGCATCCAGAACATGACGAACAAGAAAATCAAACTCGTCAACATGGTCCAGGTTATGCTCTTCCGCCGGATCCTTCCGTGCCAATGACAGGCATTTGTTTTGTGGGAGTTCGACTCGGCCAAGCACCGGACGCTGCGAGAGCTCTACGACACGACGCACGAGGACGTCTGGAGGGTGCTGTTCAAGGGCGCCGAGATGCCTCCCTCCCTTACCGAGGACCGCGAACTCAGCGCAAAGCGCCGCGCCCATCCGGTAGGCTTTTATATCTCTCAGGGTATTTATTCACCCTGGTTTAGTTATGTACTGGATCTAAGATTTCATGTCATTAACAGGACTGGATAGAGACAGCGGAGCAACTTGATTGCCCAGCCCCCCTGCCCGAAGATCCTGTAGACGCTCTTCTAATGAAGATGCTGACTCCGGCACCTTACGAGGTGCCGGAAAAGAAGGCCAAGAAGAAGGCCACGGGGACCCGAAAGGGTCTCCAGCGAAAGGTTACATCAGGCTCATCGTCCGATGACTCCAACGCGCACTCCTCCCACGGAAACGAGGAGGAGGAGAAAAGCACTCCCCCCTAGCCGGGGGAGACAAGAAAAGGAAGGCCGACCCATCCGGGGAGGCCGAAGGGTCCAAGAAGGGAAAGACCCTCCCTCCAGACTGTGCCATGACGGTCGCCGATAGCAGCGACGAGTAGCTACCCAGGGACAAGCCCCTTGCGAAGTCGTAAGTGTCCGGACACCATAATGCTTCATGGTATGTTTTATTGTACTGCCTTTCCTCATGCCGAACATGATTATGCAGTCTGTCCCGAGCTCATCTCGACGTACCCTCGTCGAGCGGCTCTTTGGACTCGTCGGATATGAACAGCGGTTCTCCTCCGACGGCTTCCACCCCTAGCCCTACGGACAACGCCGAGGTGTTATCTCAAAAGGCACTGAGCCAAGGAGAGGTGATCCTGGGGGCGCCTCATAGCGACCTCCTGGACCCTGGGTACCAAGGGAGCGAGGCTCCTACGGGCTTCGAGTTCGGGCCCCTGGCGGACACTGCGCCAGAACCTTCAATGGTTCCGGACTCCGGCAGGCGGTCCCCTATTAAGGGGAGCCAACCATCCGTGCCGGTGTCCTCTGTCCAACCAGAGGCACCGGACACCCTGCTGGAAGCACTTCGCAGCGCTTCCATCACAGAAGAGCACCGCACTATCATGAGTGTGGTGGTCGAGAAGGTTCAGTCCACCAAAAACAGACTGACCGAAGCTTGCGCCCGCCTCCTAACAGGCTTTGAGGTAATCATTCAAAATATAAGAAAATATTACCGCATAGATAGTAGCCCCTGATGCTCTCTTTGGCATTCATGAAGAAAAGCCGAATAGAGGATCAAATGATAACTCAGGAGTCTAATTAGAGTATGGCTATGTGTATGTGCAGGCTTCACTGCTGGCCGCTGCCGCATGTACTGCGGAGGTCTCTGTGCTGAAGCAGGCCCTGAAGCAGTCCGAGGACGAGCTCAACCTCACCAAGGGGCAGCTCAAAGAGAGCAAAGGTTATGACCGAGGTGGAGACCCTGTCTATATAGTTAAAAAGAAGTTCAGTTGTAAAGTAATAGGATCATCATGAATTTGTCAGGGGCCATGACCGAGGTGGAGACCCTGAGGAAGGCGATGTCCGAGGCCGAAGACAAAGCGGCCAAAGAACTCCTGGAACGGGAGAAACAAGAAGCCCGAGTAGGTGAGGTGCAGCAAGAGCTCAAGGCTCTCGCCAAAAAGCACGAGTCCTTGGAGCTTGACTCCAAGACGCGAGAGTCCGAGCTTGCGCAGGTGCTTGAAAGCGTCCGGAGCGCCAAGGCCGAAGCCCACAAGGCCCTCTAGGAGATTGACGCGGAGAAGAAGATAGTAGCGGGTAAGGCATTCACTATGCAAAGAAAGCATGTGAAGGAGACATTCCTTTTTCTTACCCGAGTTTGGAGCTCTCCAGGAGCGTTTGCAGACCTTCCCCGTAGTGTACTGGATGCCGCAGAGTTTTACCGGGCTGAGGAAGGGAGCTCAGCGGAGAAGTTGTTCTGATCTTAGTATAATAGGACCGAACACCCCATGTCCTTGAGCGACCGGCTGAAGCAGTTGGTCGAACTTCACAAGGCAGCCGAATAGGCCATGAGGGGCCTTATAGTCCGGATGTGGCCTGACGAGCCCCTGTCCGGCAGCTACATCGGTCTGGTGAGGCGGCCTGTGGAAGCCTGCCCACGGCTTGAAGTCATCAAGCGGTCCGTCTGCATCGAAGGTGCACGCAAGGCTTTTGCCTGGGCGAAAGAGCACTGGGCGAAGCTGGACGCCGTGAAGCTGGTGAAGGAGGGCCGCCGGAGGGCAAGGAGCATTGATGCCTCGAGAATTACTATGAGAGCGTCCTGAAGGTTCCCTCTTAGTGGCAGATGAGTGTGCCAAGGATGTAATTTTTCAATGAACATGCCCATGTGATCCTGTAATATGAAATGAGTTCTTTTGCGCCATGCGACGCTTTCTTAATTTAAAATATTACCTTCTTTGCGGCTGTTTTTATAAAATATGAGTTGGCCAGTTGTCGGCTTCTATGTAACGCCCTCGATGCGGCTATATCTCCCACGTGTCGAAGCACGACTTAGAGGCATAACCGCATTGAAAGCAATGTCACAAGTGAGGTAATCTTCGCAAACAACCCGTGTAATACAATAAGGGAAAAGATACATAGTTGGCTTACAATCGCCACTTCACACAATACATGAATAAAGCATTACATCAACCAGATACAATCAAGGTCCGACTACGGAACCAAAATGAAAGAAGACTACCCCTAATGCTACACAGATCCCCGATCGACCCCAACCAGGCTCCACTACTGATCAACTAGAACGAAACAACACAAAGGACAAGATCTTCATCGAGCTCCTCCTTGAGCTTGGTTGCGTCACCTGCATGCTATCATCGGCACCTGCAAACTGGTTTTGGAAGTATCTGTGAGTCACGGGGACTCAGCAATCTTACACCCTCGCGATCAAGACTATTTAAGCTTATGGGTAAGGTAAAGGTATGAGGTGGAGCTGCAGCAGCGACTAGCATATTTGGTGGCTAACATATACGCAAAAGAGAGCGAGAAGAGAAGGCAAAGCACGATCGAGGAAACTATGATCAAGAAGTGATCCTAGAACAACCTACGTCAAGCATAACTCCAACACCGTGTTCACTTCCCGGACTCCGCCGGAAAGAGACCATCACGGTTACACACGCGGCTGATGTATTTTAATTAAGGTCAACTTCAGGTTTTCTACAACCGGACGTTAACAAATTCCCATCTGCCCATAACCGCGGGCACGACTTTTGAAAGTTCAAATCCCTGTAGGGGTGTCCCAACTTAGCCCATCACAAGCTCTCACGGTCAACGAAGGATATTCCTTCTAGCGGGAAGACCCGATCAGACTCGGAATCCCAGTTACAAGACATTTCGACAAACGTAAAACAAGACCAGCAACACCGCCCGAATGTGCCGACAAATCCCGATAGGAGCTGCACATATCTCGTTCTCAGGGCACACTCAGATGAGATTAGCTACAAGTAAAACCAACCCTCAAGTTTCCTCGAGGTGGCCCCGCAGGCAACTCAGTTCGGACCAACACTCAGAGGAGCACTAGCCCGGGCGG
>NC_057803.1:357374102-357435619 GCF_018294505.1 Triticum aestivum
GGGGGGTTAAAATAAAGATGACCCTTGGGCAGGCCTACCCAAGGGAAAGAAAAGGCTAGGTGGCGAATGGTAAAACCAATGTTGGGCATTGCTGGAGGAGTTTTATTCAAGGCGAACTGTCAAGGGGTTCCCATTATAACCCAACCGCGTAAGGAACGCAAAATCTGGGAACATAACACCGATATGACGGAAACTAGGGCGGCAAGAGTGGAACAAAACACCAGGCATAAGGCCGAGCCTTCCACCCTTTACCAAGTATATAGATGCATTAATTAAATAAGAGGTATTGTGATATCCCAACAAGGAACAACATCTCCATGTTCCAACAAGGAACAAACTTCAATCTTCACCTGCAACTAACAATGCTATAAGAGGGGCTGAGCAAAGCGGTAGCATAGCCAAACAACGGTTTGCTAGGACAAGGTGGGTTAGATGCTTGGTTCAACAATATGGGAGGCATGACAAGCAAGTGGTAGGTATCGCAGCATAGGCATAGCAAAAGAGCGAGCAACTAGCAAGCAAAGATAGAAGTGATTTCGAGGGTATGGTCATCTTGCCTGAGATCCCGCAAGGAAGAAGAACGAGTCCATGAGGAAGACAAACGGACGTAGACGAACGGATCCTCACAAAAGCGGTGTTATCGGAATCAACCCGAAGAAGCACACGGAAAGAAGCAAACAATCATGGTAAACAACCACCACATAAACATGGCATGATGCACAACCAAGTATGATGCATGTCCGGTTTAATGAAGCATGGCATGGCAAAATGCACAAACAATCCTACAAATTAAGTGGAGCTCAACATGCAACTCCATTGCATATTGACGAAACACCACATCAATTATTTAGTTCACTCCCGGTTATGTACTCAACAATATTAAATGTTGGTTAAAATGGCAAGAGGTGAAGCATGAGTAAACTAAACATTTAGGCAAGTTTAAATGAGGCCGGAACAACAAACAACAATTCCGGTAAATCCTCATATGCATTTAGCAATTTAAAGCAAACAACAGTCTTAACATTTTAAATGTTATTATCAAGATGCGAAAGACATATGCAAGTTTTTAGCAATTTTTATGAAAATGTTGGTAAGAGCATTTTATGAAGCGTTAGTCATCGTGGCGGAAACGAAAGGGGTGCCATGGCAACGAATCCGAAAATGGTGCCACGGCAACATATCGGTTCCGGTAGCTCATGGATATACCGGTGAAAAGAACAAGTGTGCGGATGTGTGGAACGAGTTAGAGATGATGGGGTGATCCTGGTTACCGGGTGTCCCATGAGACGACGACATGACAACGGGGAACATGCAAGACACATGTCGGGCACGGTGCAAACACAAGCATTTCATGCAACACAAGCAAACATTCTCGGACGATCGTCTGGGGGTTATACCTTCGAAGTGTGCAAACGGGACGGTTCTCGTTCGGTACCAAGTAGAGGAAGTAGACATTTTCGGGACATTCGTAGTAGAAGTAGGGGTACATGACGACGGTAGAGGTACTCGTGATCTTGGTGGCGATAGTCGTTCACATTCTTAGTTGCACAATTTTCGGTAGATGTTCGGGGTCACGACGAGGGACTTGACGTCCACGGAGGCTGCGAGGGTCGACGGTAGTTGTTCTCGTATCATCATGGAAGTAGTCGTACTCGACGATGGTGGTACTTGGCGTTTCGTTCGGTACTCGTTCAGACATCCAAGGTCTTGTCGGTGGTGTACTTGGCGGTCTCGTTCCGTCGGTCTTGCCGGTCTCGGTAACGTGGTTGTACAATAGCGTCATCGAACTTGTCGAACCCGAACTCTTCGGGGGGCGTTGTGGTACTTAGCGAATCCATGTAGTCATGCATGTTCCAACATCACACTTGGAGGGACACCGACGGCGTGGTACTTGACGAACCGGATACAGTCTTAGAGCCACGGTCTTAGCATCAACAGAAAGCGGAGACGCATGAAGGGCGAAGTAGTACGCTGTTGCTGCATGCCGGGCCGGCAGGAGGAGGTGCTCGAGAGCCCGACACGCCTGGACCGATGCTGATACAACCTCGGGCTGCTGGAGCGCTTTGGAGCTGCTTCTTGCAGATCCCAAGGATGACGAGCAGGTGCAGGCAGAGGAGGACGGTGCTGGCGACGCTGGCCTTGACGGCGCCATGGGTTCCCTGGACGGCATCCGACGAGGCTGGAAGATGGCATCCGTGGGGGTTTCAGAGAGGCGAGCTGGAAGGAGGAGCCCGGGCGGCGGCGAGGATGCAACAGTGACGCGATGAGGTACAGCAACGGTGGAGCCGGGCTTCGTTTTCCTTGTTCCCTTGCTCGAAACAGGAGCAGGGGCCGGTGGGACTTGAGCAGCCAACCATGGCGGTCTCCTGCCTCGTGGTCGCGGTTGGCGGCGCCGGTCCTCGAACGACGAGTTGCAAGTGAAGGAGCACGGGGTGGCAACTCCATGGACTTGGTGAGGCAGCGGGGAATCGATTCGTTCCGGCCAAAGTTGAGGCGAAGGAGCAGCGGGGCGATGGAGAGGGCGCTGCAATGGAGGCAAGCGGGATCGAGGGGAAGAGAGAAGACGAGCAAGAGGAGGCAGATCGAGCGGGAGATGGATCGGGTAGCGCTCGGTCTGGCGGCGTTGGGAAGGAATCGAGGGAGAGGGAGATCGGGCTAGGGTTATGGAAACTGGTGGGGGCAGCTGGGCCTTGGAGCCGGCCCAGGAGTTGACCTGGGGAGGCCGGCGGCTGGTTGGGCCTAGGGATGGGCCCTAGAGGCCGGCCTGCTGGTCTCTCTTCTCTCTCTCCTATTTCCTTTTCTTTTAAAACAGAGAAATAAAGAGAAAGGAAAAGAGAGAAGAGAAGGTTAGAGTAAGAATTTGGGCATGCGGATAATATTCCCGGACTCGCAAAAATGCGCAAGTTCCAAGAAAAATGGAGTGGACATTTTTGAAAGTTTTAAATTCAAACTCATTTGATTTAAGATCAAATGGTTTGAATAGCAAGTGAGGGTTAGGAAGGTCCAAAAAATGTTCGGATTTTTGCAAGTGTGTTATAGTGAATTTAAGATTAAAGAAATATTGAATATAGCTCCCTACTATCGGGAGGATAATGTTATAAAGAGAAGTCACTCTTCCCTCGATTTAAATGGATCGAAGATCCACACAAATTATTTAGTTGAGATGCAAAAGACTGATGACATGATGACATGCTGCAATGCACAGGATGCAACGAACCAAAATGAAACACCTGACAACACTCAGAAACATGGAAGGCATCTGAAAGCTCCGGTCTTGGGGCGTTACATTCTACCCCCATGTAACTAGTACTGGGGTGTTCGGGGTAAATCTGAACACTCTTTAACCCAATTTTGGGTCCTTCAAGGGAGGTGTTCAGCGCAACGAACCAGGCAATCTGACTATAATGCTTTATCACTCTCACTTAGCCATAGAAGTCTATAATTTTCCATTTTTGGCGAAGCCCCTGGTATTCGGAGGGCCAAATTTGGGGCGCTATACACACCTAAGCCGGATAAGGCCGACTCCTCGCCCGTAGCGGAAAAAGTCTTTAAGGACTTGAGACCTCTCAAACAGCGACCAGTCTCTCGCCTTATCATGACAGTCAGTTTTTGGCTTTCTCTACTGAGGTGCTCATTCGGAAGAACCGGGACATAATCGTAGTAGTTCTCCCACCGCTACCTTAGCCGATATAGAGGAACGTAAGGTACCAAACCATGGTAGCCGGGCGACCCAACATTTGACCAAAGACATGATTCGGAGCTGATGCATATAATGCTATAAGTTCGGGGTGCCGCACTGTCGAAAGTGTTCGGACTTTCTGCGCCGTATTGTGGGGTAAACGAGAGCCCCTGGCGTACTGTCCATACCCGAACGTGCGGGTGCGGATTGTCGTAAATGGACGTATAAGAGAAAAGAGAAAAACTTAAATAATGCAATGACAAATTAATGATATGCATTGTTATGTGAATAATACGTCAAAGCGTACTGGTACAAGTAGTGCAATAAGCATAAAGTAGGACAATCCGAAATGTCCTATCCCTGGGCAAGCTATGCATAAATAGTGAAAAATGGGTATATCAAGTATTACTAGAGACCACCTGGCGGTTACTGTGTTCATCTTAGCTTCTTGCCGCCTTGGTTGTTGCTTCCGGAATGTGTCCGGCAATCGTACTTCCGGAAAGGGCTTCTGAAGAGTTAGGCCCTGAAAGAGAAAAGAATGTCACAGGTGTACAACCCCTAGTGTGTTTAAGCCACAATGCGGGCGTGTCCTGATTGTGCCCCCGCCTATGTTCATGGTATTTTCAATGCGTAGTTATGCACATGCGGCGCGGATTTCGTCGCTTCACTGGGACTGGGACGGGGGCCGGATTTCTAGGCGAGCTCTGATCATGCCAGGCGATCCTGTTGCAGCTTGTTCCGGACTCGCTTGAAGGTGTCCGGGGGCTGTGACACTGAATGAGTGGTCTGCCTGAACAGGCTGCTTTGTGCCTCTGCTGCAAGGGCCGCAGTGTGCTCTTCCGTACAGAGCGAGTGTTTTGTGTTTCCATTTACTGTTATAACCCCGCGAGCTCCTGGCATCTTGAGCTTGAGGTATGCGTAATGCGGCACTGCATTGAATTTTGCAAATGTTGTCCATCCGAGCAGTGCATGATAGCCACTGCGAAACGGGACGATGTCAAAGATTAACTCTTCGCTTCGGAAGTTATCAGGTGATCCGAAGACCACTTCCAGTGTGATTGAGCCTGTGCAATGGGCCTCTACACCTGGGATTACGCCTTTAAAGGTGGTTTTGCTGGGTTTGATTCTCGAGGGATCGATACCCATTTTTCGCACTGTATCCTGATAAAGCAGGTTCAGGCTGCTGCCGCCATCCATAAGGACTCGAGTGGGGTGAAATCCGTCAATGATGGGATCTAGGACCAATGCAGCGGATCCGCCATGACGGGTGTTAGTGGGGTGGTCCCTGCGATCGAAGGTGATCAGACAGGCAGACCATGGGTTGAACTTTGGGGCGACGGGTTCCATCACGTAGACGTCCCTTAGTGCACGCTTCCGCTCCCTCCGGGGAATGTGGGTTGCGTGTATCATGTTCACCGTCTTCACTTGTGGGGAAACCCCTTCTGTCCTCCTGTGTTCGGCGGCCGGGGCTCCTCGTCATCGTTGTGCGTCCCCTTGTCCTTATTCTCGGCATTTAACTTGCCGGCCTGCTTGAACACCCATCATTCTCTGTTGGGGTGATTGGCTAGCTTGTCGGGGTGCCGTGAATTTGACACGAGCGATCTAGTATGCGATCTAGACTGGACGGAGCCGGAGTATTTCTTTTAAATGGCTTTTTCCGCTGACCGGATCTAGAGCCTCTGAATCTGGCATTAACTGTCGTATCTTCGGTGTTATCGTTGTTATTGCGGCGCTTTGGTCTAATACGATGCTGCCTACCGTTAGCATCTTTGGTATCCGAGGTATCCAGATTCCTCGATGTGTTGTTGCTGCGAGCCAGCCAGTTGTCCTCGCCCGTGCAACAGCGGGTCATGAGTGTCGTGAGGGCTGCCATAGATTTCGGCTTTTCCTGGCCGAGGTGGCGGGAGATCCACTCGTCGCAGATGTTATGCTTGAATGCTGCTAGGGCCTCTGCATCCGGACAGTCTACAATTTGTTTTTTCTTAGTCAGGAACCGTGTCCAGAATTGTTTGACCGATTCCCCTGGCTGCTGGGTTATGTGGCTCAAGTCATCAGCATCCGGCGGCCGCACATAAGTGTCCTGGAAGTTGTCAAGAAATGCAACCTCCAGATCCTCCCAACTTCCAATGGAATCTGCTGGCAAGCTATTCAGCCAATGCCGAGCTGGTCCTTTGAGTTTTAGTGGGAGGTACTTGATGGCATGTAGATCATCACTGCGAGCCATGTGGATGTGAAGGAGGAAATCTTCAATCCATACAACGGGATCTGTTGTGCCATCATATGATTCGATATTTACAGGTTTGAAACCCTCCGGGAATTCATGATTCATAACTTCATCAGTGAAGCATAGGGGGTGTGCGCCACCTCTGTGCTGGGCTATATCCTGACGTAGTTCTTATGAGTCTTGTCTGCTGTATTCGGCCCGGCCAGATTTATTCTTGGTGTAACCGACGCGACGATCATTGTCCCGTGTGGGCGCACGTTCCCGTGTCCCGTATATTGTCCTTGCGATTTTTGCCTTACTGTCCAAGATGTCTCGCAGGTCCTGTGTGTTGCCCCGGGCCTTAGTATTTTTGAATGAGTGGCGACGGGGTGCGGTCTGATCTTTAGGCTGAAACGCCTCCCTGGCTCGGCCGCATAGTGGCCGGTCAGCCGCATCGTACACTGGTGAATGAGGTTTCAATGCTTCCTCCTCGAGGTGAGGTAGTAACCTGCATTGTGGGTAACTCTTGGACGGGCGCTCGAGTTCATGCTCCTTGGCCGCAAGGACTTCAGTCCACCTGTCTGTTAGCAAGTGTTGATCAGCTTGAAGTTGTTGTTGTTTCTTCTTTAGGCTATTTGTCGTGGCCATAAGCCGGCACTTGAAGCGCTCTTGCTCGATGGGGTCTTCAGGCACGATAAACTCATCGTCGCCGAGGCTCGCCTCGTCTTCGGAGAGAGGCATGTAATTGTCCTCCTCCGGTTCTCCATCTACTGCCTGCTTTGGAGGGCTAGCTTGTTCGTCCTCTAGCTCTGCACCATGCTGGAGGGGATTGTTGTTGTCTTCGGCGCTATCCGGAGTGTTATTATCTCCTGTGCCAGTATCACTGCTCTTGCTGTGGCGGGACTTAGAGCGGCGCCGCTGATGTTGGCGCTTGGGTTGCTTCTTGGAGGGGTCATCCTCCGCTGTCTCGTCGCCATTGGCTTCTTTGGGGGTGTCCACCATGTATATATCATATGATGAGGTGGTGGTCCAGTGCCTCGAGGGCGGTGGATCCTGTTCGTCTCCGGCTTCGTCGTCCATACCGTCGAAGTCTTCGGAGCCGAAGTCGAGCATGTCGGTTAAGTCGTCGACGGTGGCTACTAAGTGGGCGGTGGGTGGGCAGCGAATTTCTTCGTCGTCCGCATCCCATTCTGGCCGGAAGTAGTTCGGCCAAGGTTCTCCTCACAGGGAGAGAGACCTTAATCAATTTAGCACATCTCCGAAAGGTGAGTGCTGAAAGATATCCGCGGAGGTGAACTCCATGATCGGTGCCCAGTCGGATTCGACGGGCATGGATATGAGCGGCTTGGAGTCCATGGCCGAAGATGAATCCAGTGGTTCGGCGACACGGCTCTCATAAGGAGTGAAGTCAGTATCCGGCTCTAACGCCACTGAGATTGCGGCCTCCATGGCGGAGTCCATCCCTCCGCTCACGGATGGCGCGATTTGCTCCGGATTGATGGACGGAGTAGTTGCTGATGCGATCTCCGGAACATTATCCGACGACAGAGTTATGTCATGCTCGTCACGACTGTACGGCGCGTCCGACATGGGCCCGAATCCGTCGAAGATCAAGTCTCCGCGGATGTCGGCCGTGTAGTTCAAGTTTCCGAATCTGACCTGATGGCCAGGGGCATAGCTCTCAATCTGCTCCAGAAGGCCAAGCGAATTGGCCCGCAGTGCAAAGCCACCGAATATGAAGATCTGTCCGGGGAGGAAAGCCTCACCCTGGACCGCATCGCTAGCGATGATCGAAGGAGCCATCAAGCCTTATGGTGACGACATAGTGGAACTCTCAATGAAAGCACCAATGTCGGTGTCGAAACTAGCGGATCTCGGGTAGGGGGTCCCAAACTGTGCGTCTAAGGCGGATGGTAACAGGAGGCAGGGGGCATGATGTTTACCCAGGTTCGGGCCCTCTTGATGGAGGTAATACCCTATGTCCTGCTTGATTGTTCTTGATGATATGAGTATTACAAGAGTCGGTCTACCACGAGATCAGAGAGGCTAAACCCTAAAAGCTAGCCTATGGTATGATTGTATGTTGTCCTACGGACTAAAACCCTCCGGTTTATATAGGCACCGAAGGGGGCTAGGGTTACACAAGGTTGGTTACAAAGGAGGACATATACATATTCGTATTGCCTAGCTTGCCTTCCATGCCAAGTAGAGTCCCATCCGGACACTGGACGAAGTCTTTAATCTCGTATCTTCATAGTCGAACAGTCCGGCCAAAGGATATAGTCCGGCTGTCCGGAGACCCCCTAATCCAGGACTCCCTCATTGGTCCTCCAAGGGAAACAGAGAGAGAGGAGGAGGAGACCATGTTTTCTTCCGGCAAGCTCTTCACCCTCGAGGAGGTCGCCAAGCACAGTCCAAGGACTATCGCTGGCTATCCATCAGCGGCAAGGTATCCCCCTCGTCCTCCCCCTCTGTTCCGTTCCTTGAGATCTGGCCGCCGCTGTGGGATCTCCGTCGTCTGCCTCCTGATCTGCCGATTCTTGTGGCTAGATAGATGGATTCCTTGCCCCATGATCCTGTATCCTGCCACACTTCAACCAGGCGGGAAAGAAATATTTTCAGCCTGCTACTGCTCCTGGCAAACTACATTCATATGCAACCTGTTATTGCTCCTGGCGAACTAAATTGTCGGCCTCCCAATTCTTATCCAACCTGTTACTGCTTGTGGCAAACTGAATTGCCGACCTCCGCTTGCTTGCGTCATCTCTCGTAGTTCTATTAGATACTCTACTTCTTAGTAGTGGGTGGGGGGCTTGTTGCTTGACTCTGTCTGGATCACATCTAAGTAGATCCGGCCTATGCCAGCCTCATGATGCCAACATGTTTGTTGTAAAAACCTTATCGATGCTGAATCATTCAAACACTAATATGCCTGCTAGACTAACCAATCTTATGGCTCAACTGATTGATGGCAGCCAAATTCCGCTAGTCTTGCCTTCTTCTCCGAGGCAGGTAGGCGCATCGGACGATGCACTAGCCGCTCTGACGCCTTTCCTTTTATTTAGAAAGATGCTTCATCCCATCTAGCTGTTAAGACAATGTTTGGCCAACATGCTCATGTTTCAGTTTACCCACTCCTTGCTAGAAAAGCAGATGTCTTGTTTCCTTCCTCTTTGATTTGTTCGAGTACTATATGCGCATTAGTTTTTCAGTTGAGTAGTTGGTATTTTCTACTCATCTATGTTTGGCATATACTTGTTCTATTTGAAGGTGCAGATTGTATAAGATGGGAAATGGAAAACTCCAACCATTCCGAACCAGTTCAAGGGGCCATAGAAACAAAAGTTATACCATGAAATCTCTCATGGAAATATGACTAGGTAGTTTATTTGCTTAGACAAGCAGCAATGTGTATTACAAGTTCTGAGCTGAGATTTCTGTGTATTCAGAATATCAAGAACCTAAACAGCAAGGGCAAAGTGGAAGGCACCTCTGGTCGACAACCTAGGTAACCTGAGCTTACCCACCACTATACTTTCTGTCCAACTTATTCGGTGAAAATTCAAAGCTTATGCAGTTTTATCCCCTATTGTTGCAGAGTACAAGGATTAATATTGCATCTATGCTTTTGACAGCTTGAAGTACATAAGCGCTGAGCTATGGCAGGTTATTGCTATGAAGTTCAGTGACTTGCACATCACTACATTATGTTGTTTTTACTTCCAGAGCTACAGTGCTCTCATACTATCATTGCATTGGCTGCTGTTCTTGCTGCATACCTATATCTCAAGTATTGTATATTTCCTGCTAGTTGCATATCTGCACTTCACTGTATGTACGTCGTGTTGGATCTCCGTCCAGAATCCATATCCATAGCTTGTACTGCAACCAATGTGTCATGCGTTTTGTGGCAGCAGCAACTAGCAGGAGCAATCCTCTTGCTGGCATGCATGTATGCTTGTGCTTTGCTCTTACTGCATGTGAGCTCATCTGCGTCCGTTGATGCAGTGTAGCTCTTCTATTCCTATAGATTTGGGGTGGGGGAGGGGAGATCTTTGCCCACTTAAATTACTTTTATGTGCTCATCAAATTGGATGGTTGCTTTGGTGTGAATTATACTAGTATGCACTAGCAGCAATCTATCAATGTTTGCTGCTGGAAAATCCTTAATATATTTTCCAGTTATGCTTGCTGCTAAGGAATGGTTGATCCTTTCATCATTGTGGTCGCTCGTGCTGTATCATCATTAGATCCTATGTCTGTATTTTGTCTTGCTCGACGAGTTATCCAGCAATACTAGTGCATAGTAGAAAATCATCATAGATCTTGGTTGTAACCTGTTTTCGTGCTTGTGACTTTGGCCTTCATGATTTTCTGGGGATGTGGTACCAGACTAGAGGGTAGATGCTGACGATTTCTTGCTATTTCAGTCAAGTGTTGTTCTCGGTGGATTTGCGCCTCCAGTGCGCTTTTTGGGCTGCCCAGAGCCATGCTGTCAGAGCTCTTCATCAACTGGACCATCTACACCAACAAGTCGTCGTACATAGACTGATCCATAATTCTTTTGTGTTGCTGTTCCGTGTGTCAAGTCGAATGCTACTCTTATTATAGAGTGCCCTAATGCAAGTTTCTGAATTATGCATCTTGAACTTGCGAGTTGGGATATCTTGCAACTTCTAAATTGTTCCATTTTCTGTTTGATTCAAGCTTACTCTCATTATAATGTATTGTGTAGTTGTTGTTTCAAACTGTTTTGCTACAAGTACCATAATTTGCAATGAAGATATTGTATTCTGCTGTTGTATCATTATTTAATAAAACCACAACATGATGCTCACATGAGACATCCACATTATGTGTGTTGATTTGATAATAGGAGTGTCCTTGTCCTGGCCCTACACTGCATTTTGACTCCTATGTTTCTTTGTGCGTGTGTTTAATTGATGTTGTTTCAACTTTGAATGGCTTCTGTATATGGCCTATATTGCAATTGAGATTTAAAATTGTGGTTGTTCCTCTTTTATAGAAGCTCAAGTGTGAAGTCTGAAGCAAGTGTGAAGCCATGAAGTGTGAAGCCGTCAAGTTCTACTCAGTGAAGAGTAGCATATTGTAGCATATATGTGTTATAAAGATTGTAATAGATTTATTTAGTGGTATATTTGATGAATTTTATGTGTTCTTTTTGATTATGTATGTGATCTCAAAACTTGTGAAATGGAAACTTGACCAATGGGGCCACTTATGAAAATAATCTGTCAAATTTGTACATTTCTGACATGTGGGACCAATTTGAGAGATGATCATGACAAGTGGGACCCATCTGACTAGTGGGACCAGCTTGAATATATAATGGCTGGAAATAGAAAATCAATAAATAATAAAAGGCCACGGGCCAACAATAAAAAAGGCTGCAACGTTGGGCTTGGCCCATGAAGTCGACCAAAATTGACAGAAAAAATAAATTAAAAAGGCTGAATTGTTGGGCTCGGCCCATCTAAAGCAGCAAAATGGATCGGGCTGATTCTTATCAACGACCTTTTCATTTGGTCACAATTTTGGGACATCAGATTGCCACGTCGGATCCGACATGGCCTGGCAGAGAGCTAGCGAGCAAAACAGAGGGTCATAGAATCAACAACCCTTTGTTTTGGTCGTGGAATTCCACGACCTTCTCACAGAGAAGGTCATTAATTTCAGTTTATGACCGCCAGCTTTTGACCTTCTGTTTTTGGTCACAAAAAGGTCACAAATGAGAAACAATGACCTTTCAGTGACCAATAGTGATGGTCGCAAGTTGACATATTTCTTGTAGTGTATGAACGTTTGGCAAGCTCGATATGATGACTACTTGATAGTTTAGTGCGCCATGATTTACGGCTTAGAATCGGGACTTCAAAAACGTTTTGAATGCCATGGAGCATATGAGATGTTCTAAGAGCCGAAATTGGTATTTCAGACTCATGCCCATGTCGAGAGGTATGAGACCTTTGACAAGTACTTTTCCTACAAAATGGAGGAGAATAACTCAACGAGTGAGCATGTGCTCAGAATGTTTGGGTACTACAATCGCTTGAATCAAGTGGGAGTTAATCTTCCAGATAAGATAGTGATTGACAAAGTTCTCTGACAAAGTTCTCTAGTCACTCTCACCAAGCTACTAGAACTTCATGATGAACTATAATATGCAAGGGATGACAAAAATGATTCCCCAGCTCTTTGCGATGCTAAAATTGGTGATGGTAGAAATCAAGAAAGAGCATCAAGTGTTGATGGTTAACAAGACCACTAGTTTCAAGAAAAAGGGCAAAGGGAAAGAGAGGGAACTTCAAGAAGAATGGAAAGCAAGTTGCAGCTCCCATGAAGAAGCCCAAAGCTGGACCCAAGCCTGAAACTAAGTGCCTCTACTGCAAAGGAAATGGTCACTGGAAATGGAACTGCCCCAAATACTTGGCAGATAAGAAGGATGGTGCCGTGGATTTGTCACGGCAAATTTCATTAGTGTGAGGACTTAGTCGTGAGGCCAACGCATCTAACTGGAAGCTTGAGAGGGGTTGTGCGGGACGAGAGACGCGAGATTTTACCCAAGTTTGGCCCCTCACGATGGAGGTAAAAGCCTACATCCTGCTTGATTCATATTGATGATCATGACGATCTCCATTACAAAGGCGAGGTTTCGTTACCTCTATCTCAAGAGTATGTACTTTGATGTTGTCTAAGACTTGTCTATTGAGACCTGTCTATTGATACCTCTTGGGGCGCCCCGCCCCTCCTTATATAAGTTGAAGGGACAGGTTACATGTAGAGTCCAAGTCGGATTAAGACTTAAACTATTCTAACTTCTCACCGTGGGCTTCTTAATGTCTTGGGCTTCTCTCCGTGGGCTTCTTAAAGTCTTGGGCTTCTTAACCCCAGGTGACTCATATATGAGACTCATCTCCGTGATTATCTATCTGCCGGGTCATAACTGTCTGCCGGGTCAGAGATTATCTGCTGGCTTACAACTATCTGCCGGGTCAGAGACTGTCTGCCGGCTTACAACTCTCTGTCGGCTTACAATCTGCCGGCTTATAATTGTCCGCCAGCTTATAATCTACCGGGTCACCAATGAGTAACCAGGCTTGGGCGGTTTACCAATGAAACACCAAGTCCTAGCCGGGACATATCTCTGGCCAGGTCATACCGCGGGGTATATCCCCGACATTAGCCCCCAGTTTAATTTGGATTTATCCATGTTAAACTGATCCTGTAAAAACAAATACAAGAACAAATTTGACAGATTGTGCTCCATGTTAAGAATTCTTGTAAGCCGGCACCTGATCATCCTTATTTCATTGTCATTTCCTTCTTCTAGAAAATCCGGGTCAATATACCAGCATCATAATCAATTTACTGATATTGTTTTCTCACAAAAATATTGTGAAGAATAATTCATTTGATTCAGCTCCCAATGCTTAACAAAAATATTGGTCTTTGAAATACTCATCTGATCTTTAGCTGGCTTGAAGATGTAAAACTTGCCGGTTTATCATTGCCAAAATTGCCGTTTTGTAAATATTGATGGCACCAGGTCATAATTGTTGTTAACATCAAGCTTGGAAATGTACCTCCCTTATATGCATATCAATTAAAGCCTCCATGTATTAAGAAGGAAGTGTAGTAACAGCTTAAGACTTCCTTCAATAAAATGTCACAACCTTTGAAGAAATCCGGGTTGTTCATGTCAGTCACTAGTCATAAACTGAATATTCCACATATGTAGCCCCCAAGTGCTGGGTTGTCATGCTTGCAGCAACCTGGGACTTGTAATTGCCCTATACTCATGAAATCTTCAACCAGTGTAGCCCCCAAGGGCCGGCTCAGTAAGATGATACTTTGTTGGGACTTTATGTATACTTCATTTAAAATAACATCATATGATGTAGCCTCCATCGTTTGGCTTGAACCCACGTCCACAAGGTTAAGAGCCTTATGCTTTACCAACTCAGCAATGGACCCTTCAATATAATGGATTTAGCTTGTGTACTTTGAATTATTGACAGGAGCAATTAGTAGGCCCCAAGGGTGTAACATCCCAAATTTTCAGTTTGGATGTTATACATAGGTCATCATATGCATATCATATTTTATTTGCATTTTGGTTGTGATCCTAAAAATCCTAAGCAACTCAAGGCCCCTCGGAGAGAGTTGGGGATTTCATTTATTTTCATATTTGAATTTTCTCAAATTTGAAAAGAGGGTCATTTTGATTTACTAATTTTCTCTCCGAAATATTTCCTATATTAAAATAAATGAGAAGAGATAAAATGACTTCTCCAAAATAAGAGGTGAATATTGGAGAAAAAGTGTTAAAATCAAATAAATATTTTATTTGGGATATTGGTGCTATTTCATTTGAATTATAAAAATACGCATTTATCAAAATTGCATTTTTAGGCCAGAAAAATGTTCAATTTGTTCTAAATATTTTATTTAGACGGTGAAAATTGTTTTTGGCATTTTTAGTTTTTTATATATTTTATTAGGATTTTGTTTTTGGTGGAATTTATTTTAAAAAAAAAGTCTTCCGCCCGACTGGGCCGGAGGCCCAGCTGAGCCGGGCCGAAGCCCGCTCCCACGCCGCCTTCCTCGCGTTACCACCGTCTCCGGCATGGATGCTGAGAAGGAGTCCGAGCCGGACTCCACCTCGGGCCGGCCCCTCCTCCAAGCCGTCGCCCATCCCCAATGCCTTTAAAGGCCGAGGCCCCCGCCCCCTCTCGCCTCACCACCGCCGCCCGCCGCCTCCGCCGCCTCCAGCCGCCACAACCGCTTACCGCCGCGGCGCTTGCCGTGCCGCCGCTGCCGCGCTGTTGCCGCACCCCGTCGATGCCGCACCACCGCCGCCCAAGTCATAGCCTCGCCCTGCCGTCTCACCGGATCCCACCGTCGTTGGCGCCGGCGACTTTCCCCGGTTAACCAGTAAAAACCACCCCATTTTTTCTCATCTTGTTTTTTTAGATCGGTTTTATTTGAGGGTTAGGGTTTTTCTCGATTTTCTTCGGTTTTGCTAATTAGCGAATGTTCACCAGAATGCCTCTATTCGTGAACGCGTTCGTTTGTTTGTCTCTGATAATGAACGTTCGTTCTTTAGTCTTTTTCTTTTTCTTTTTATTTTCCGCTAGGGACCTATCCGCGATTATTCTTATCATAGATTAGCCCCTGATCTTCAAACGCTCGCAACATTTTAACTGTTCGTCCAAATCTAGTGAAACCAATGCCAAAATCTTTGTCTTGAACCCCTCTTTCCAGTTAATCAACTTGAACATGGTTTTGACAAACTAAAATTTGGTTTCAATAAGATTTGATTTCAAACTTCCTTTTATCATGGTTTGAGTTCCGTAGCTTCGATTTGATTGATTCTTTTTGCAAATCGAAGCACTTCAGTTGAACTTTCAGTTTGGACTTTCTCATCTGAGTTTTACCCTTTCATATATGCTTGAGTGCTTATGTATGCTATTGTTTGTTTGTGATAGAATTTCCGGAGTGTGAAGCGTGCTACTATGAGTCTCTAGGGTTTGCAGATCGTCAGCAAGGCAAGTAACACTTTTATCATACCCCTTTATTACCTAGTTTTTACGCATTCGTTTCAACGCTCAAACATTGCATGAGTAGGATCTGCTTAACATGTGGGTTTTTGGGAAGTTGATGATGAGGTAGAACCTATTGCCCTTTTTATATCAAACTTTGGGAGTTACTTCTACGGTATGCTTATACTCCTATGCTATGCTCATAGACATGGTCGGGTTGAGTGTAGCCATGACAGATGTGAGAGTTGTTAAATGATGGTTAACTTAAGGTGGCTACTTTAATACACATCTCGGTGGATTGGTTGAGGCACCCTAGAGCACCCAGTGGTTGTCTGGGCACCTGGAGCAATCCAGAGCTGTCCTGGGATATCCTGGAGTACCCGTGTGATCATCCTATGGTTCGCCACCCAGGCTCAAAGGGATCATAAGATTATTTCATGCTAGAAACTTCCGTGTGCAGCCACAAGCCAATATGGGCTCTGGCATAGTTGAGTAAGTTGTGGGAAACCTTTCCATGATGGGCTAGCGGATGTAGGGGATTGTAGGTGTACTGGCCTATCTATCGGTTAAGGGGACCTCTTCGGAAAGACTGTGTCTCGGTCATCCATTTCTCAAACATCATGTAGTGCGAGAAATTCAACAGAGGAGATCGAGTCTTGTGGGGAAAAGTGCGCAAACCTCTATAGAGTGTTAAACTAATCATGGTTTGCCGTGTCCCCAGTTATGGACATTTTGAGTATCTGGTACTTGAATTATTATAATAATCTCATTACTCTTAATTAATGTTGTTGGGCTGTTAATTACTTCTTATTGGGATTGAGTTGGAGGAACCTTCTCAATGTTGATCAACCAATTTGATAGTTAAATAAAATTTATTCCTTTGCAGTAGGGAAAAATTAGCTTTACGCAAACATGATAACCATAGAGCCTCCACCAGCCATATATGCATGTAGTGTTAGCATTTATCTTGTTCATTGCACTACAGTGTTTTTGCCAGCATATTCCATGTGCTGACCCGTTTTGGGTTGCAACGTATTATGTCGCAGACTTTTCAGACGAAGAGTAAGGTGCACTAGGTCATTGTTTTGCACTCAGCTATGCCTTTGGAGTTGATGGACTCACTTTTGCCTTCGAGCCCTTCCGTTGTTATCTTCATTAGATGGCCTTCAGCCATATTATTGTAATAAGTACTCTCTTTGAGAGATTCGATTTAATAAGGGTGTGATTGCACTGTGTTATAAATCCTTCAAGTACTATGTGTGTCAGTATTACCAATCTAGGGATGACACTTATGCACAGAGATTCGACCGTTCGAGGTTGGATCGCTACAAAATGGTATCAGAGCACACGCTGACTATAGGACGTGACCACTAAGATAAGCCATAGGTTACTCTTCTCTACTCATTTCTGACTCCTCTCCTTTTTCCACTCTATAGATGGCGGACACAAGGAACAAGTTTGCGCAACTGGATGAAGACACCCCTTTCGGACGACACTTGAAGGAAGCCACTAGATAGTTGTACATCGGAATACCAAGCTTCACGAGGACCTAAACCACCACTCTACCGGCAGAAGAGCGCTGAACAGTTTGAGTACATGTTCGAGGAAGAACATTCACCCCAGTTACTCAGCCTAAGAGTTTTCCGTTGATACACCAACCTGGAGTCTAGGAAAGAGCATGGCAGCTCACATCGCCATGGGACACATCGGCGAAGTCTACCGCAAGGATCTTAAGGACACCATCTACCAGATATGTGGATGCCGAGATGAGCAATGGGAGAGGATCAGCACCAGGAGGGACAAGTCCATTGCAGCCTACATCCAGGAGTTGAACCAAGACATTCGTCGACAGGAGAACCAGATGTGCGCGAGCATGATAGATCTGAAGAAGGTGATGACCAGGAAGATGGAGCTAGAATAGGAACTCAAGTCTGCACGCGATGGATATGAAGAGGAAATTGCAGTTCTACTGGAAAAGAACAAAGACCTGAGGAAGAAGCAGGAGTATTCATGGGAGATCCCACACCAAGAGGAGATGACGATCATCCCAAGGACTACATCATCATGGATGACACCAACTCCGGCCCCGACAGTGATGATGACTATGGAGAGGAAGCTGGAGCAGATATCATGGAGCCTTTTTCTGATCAAAATTTCTAGTTGACCACCATATTATCAGTAGTATGCCTCCATGTATATAGAATCATCCGAGTACTTTGTAACGGCAGCTAGGTCGATTGTATGCCCTTGTTTGAATTGAGTGGTGTGATATGATTGTGTTTATCTCATGTGCATATGGGTAGTGATTTTCCCCCTAGACCTCACTCCATTCTAATCTCTTCCCTCTAAACCCATCAGATGCCTCCGAGACATGACCCCGGATTCGTCTTCCCATCGGAGCTCACTCAGTTGATCCAGCAGCAGAATTCCTTGATGCATCTACTAGTTCAAATCCAAGGCAACAACAACAACAACAACAACAACAACAATAACAACAACCCACTGCCACCACCTCTAGTTGACAACTTAGCCCGTTTTCTGAGGCTGAATCCGCTGGTATTTTCCAGTAGCACCGAGCCGATTATTGCTGATGACTGGCTGCACAGGATTGGAAGGGAGTTGACCACCATAGGTTGTGCAGATGCTGAGAAGGTGCACTTTGCCGCACACCAACTAGATGGACCTGCAGCCTCATGGTGGGAAAATTACACAACCACTTTCCCATAGCCAATGTCACTTGGGATCAGTTTCCGCAAGCATTCCGCACTGCACATGTCTCAACTGGAGCTATAAGCATGAAGAAGCGTGAGTTTCACAACTTATGCCAGGGAAACCTTACAGTGAGGCAGTACGTGGATGAGTTCAGTAAGTTAGCTTGCTATGCCCCGGATGATGTGGCCACAGATGCCGCGAAGCAGGAGAAGTTTATGGAAGGGGTGAATGATGAGCTGAGTATGCAGTTGATGGTGGCAACATTCAAAAATTACCAGGAGTTGGTAGACATGTCTCTTCTGATTGAAGGGAAGCAGCAGCAGATAGAGAGCCGCAAAAAGAAATATGGACAAGGGAAGTATAATTTTGGAGCATCGCAGAAGCCTCGCTTTACCCCGAACTCGCGAGGATATACCCATAACCATGGAGGCCATACCCGCAACGGAGGGAGTTCGCATAACCACATTGACCCCAAGAATGGGAATGGGAATGCAGGAAGCAACGGACAGAATCGTTCCAACCTAGCAACACCCACCAGGAAGGATTTAAGTCACATTACTTGTTTCAAGTCCGGGAAGACTGGACACTACGCCACCTGTCGGTGTCAAAACCGGCGGATCTCGGGTAGGGGTCCCGAACCGTGCGTCTAGGCCGGATGGTAACAGGAGGCAGGGGACACGATGTTTTACCCAGGTTTGGGCCCTCTTGATGGAGGTAAAACCCTAGAAGCTAGCCTATGGTATGATTGTTGTTCGTCCTATGGACTAAAACCCTCCGGTTTATATAGACACCGGAGAGGGCTAGGGTTACATAGAGTCGGTTACAATGGTAGGAGATCTACATATCCGTATCGCCAAGCTGGTCTTCCATGCCAAGGAAAGCCCATTCCGGACACGGGACGAAGTCTTCAATCTTGTATCTTCATAGTCCAGGAGTCCGGCCAAAGGTATAGTCCGGCTATCCGGACACCCCCTAATCCAGGAATCCCTCAGTAGCCCCTGAACCAGGCTTCAATGACGACGAGTCTGGTGCGCAAATTGTCTTCGGCATTGCAAGGCGGGTTCCTCCTCCAAGTACTTCATAGAAGATTTTGAACACAAAGGTAGTGTCCGGCTATGCGAAATAAGTTTCCACATATTGCCATAGAGAGAATAATATTTACGCAAATCTAATCTGCTGACGTATTCCATAGCTTGACATCACACCACGGCCAAGTCTTTATTCGAATTGTTTTATTGTCCCACCTTAGCACGTTTAGCGAGGCGGTTTCCTTGGCACGTCTTGTTAAAGCAGAGATTGTGTCCCCTTATTCCGGGATTCTCATCAATACGGGCGTGGGTAACCCAACCGCGCCATTGACTATGGCGCTTGGGAGATAAGCGAGTTTTACCAGGCTGGTGGGGGCGCATAGTCGCATCCGCCCATATATGGGGATAAGGATCCGCCTTTTCATCCACGCCTTCTTCCTCCTTTGCCTATCCATTTCCGTGCACTCGAGCTCCAGCGCCCAAGTCCGCACACCCCACCTCAACCTTCTCCAGCCATGTCCGGAGCGGGAGGCAAGTGGATGGTCTCCTCTGTCACGGAGGGACACATCAAAAGACTGAGGAAGGCCGGATACTTGTCTAACAACATTGAGCACCGGCTTCCCGAAGAGGGGCAGCTCATCCCCACCCCTAGGCCCCATGAGAGGGTGGTGTTCCTCCCCCATTTCCTTCACGGACTAGGCTTCCCTCTCCACCCATTTGTCCGAGGGCTCATGTTCTACTATGCCATGGACTTCCACGATCTGGCCCTGAACTTTGTCCTCAACATCTCGGCGTTTATCGTCGTGTGCGAGGCGTTCTTCTGCATCCGCCCCCATTTCGGCCTATGGCTCAAGACTTTCAATGTCAAGCCAAAGGTGGTGCGTGGCAAGATGCCGAACTTCCTATGGCCCGAGGGCTCCTTCGTGGAGTCCCTAAAGGGGTGGCAATCGGGGTGGTTTTACATCACTGAGCCGCGCGACCCTGAATGGGTCGCAGCCCCCGAGTTTCGATCTGAACCCCCTATGCGGCTCACCTCCTGGAAAGAGACGGGCCTATCGTGGGGTAAAGAAGGAGAGCTGACCGGTCTCCAAACATGCGTCCAAACCCTGGTGGACAAGAAGCTCAAACTTGTCAACATAGTCCAGGTTATGCTCATCCGCCGGATCCTCCCGTGTCAACAACGGGCTTTCAACCTGTGGGAGTTTGACCCGGCACAGCACCAAACTCTGAGCAGGCTCTTCGACACGATGTACGAAGATGCCTGGAAGGTGCTTTTCAAGGGCGCCGAGGCCCCCGCATCCGCTACTGAGGATCGCGGATTCAGCATGCAGCGTCGCGCTCGTGCGGTAAGCTGTTTTTACCTTTCACATGGTATTAGTTTTTCATAGTTTGACTCTATGCGGGATCTTAAGCTCCCTTACCTTTGACAGGATTGGCAGGAGACGTCCGGACAGATCAACTGTCCGGCTCCTTTGCCCGAAGGCCCATCGGACGCTCGCTTGGCGAAGCTGCTGGTTCCGGCACCCTATGTGGTGCCGGAGAAGAAGGCCAAGAAGAAGGCCACAGGGACTCGGAAGAGTGCCCGGCGCCTAGGACGCACTCCTCCCGTGAAGATGAGGAGGAAGTAGAGACCTCTCCCCCTCCAGCGGGGGGAGAGAAGAAAAGGAAGGCTGCCCCAACTGGGGAGGCCGAAGGGTCCAAGAAGGGGAAAACCCTTCCTCCGAACGGCTCCACCAACGCCGACGACGGCGAAGAGGAGTGGCCGCATAGGGCCAAGCCCCTGGCGAGATCGTAAGTGTCTGGATACCAGATTGATTCATAGTATTCCTCCATTGCACAACTTTTCCTTATGTCGAACATGTTTATGCAGTCCACCCAAAGACCGGCTCGACGTGTCGTCGAGCGGTTCCCTGGATTCATCGGATGTGAATTCGCTTTCAACGGCTACCTCCCCCACCATACGGACGACGCCGAGGTGCTGTCCCAACAGGTTCCAAGCCAGGAGGAGGTGGCCCTGGAGGCGCCGGAAGGCAACCTCCCGGACTCCAGGCGCAAAGGGGATAAAACCCCCAAGGGGTCCGAGTCCGGCCTTGAGCCGGACACCGCGTCGGAACCTTTAATGGCTCCGGACTCCAGTAGGCAGCCTCCTTCCAAGAGGAGCGAGCCTACCGAGCCGGTGACCTCCGTCCAACCGGAGGCATCGGACAATTTGCTGGAGACGCTTAACGGCGCCTCCATCGACGAGGAGCACCGCACTATTATGAGTGCGGTGATCTAGAAGGTTCAGTCCGCCAAGAGCGGACTGACTGAAGCCTGTGCCAGCCTTCTAACAGGCTTTGAGGTAAGTAAAGAATATGTAAAAATATTACCGCATAGACAGTAGCCCCTGATGCTCTGTTCGGCGTTCGGAAAGAAAATCCGAATAGAGGATCTAATAACATTCGCAAGAGTCTAACATAATCAAGTCGATATGCGTATGCAGCCTTCGCTGCTGGCCTCCACCGCACTGACTGCGGAGGTGGATACGCTGAAGCAAAACCTTGCGCAGTCCGAGAACGAGCTCGGCCATGCCAAGAGGCCACTCGAGGAGAAGGAAGGTAAGTAATACCTTGCGCAAGTATATAGAGAAGATGTGGTTGCAAAAAATGACAAGATCAATGTGCTATTATAGGGGCGACGACCGAGGTGGCAACCCTTAAGCAAGCGCTGTCCGAGGCTGAAAAAGAGAGCAGCCGTGGAGTGCACGGAGAGAGGGAAGCAGGAGGCGCGGGTGGAGGAGGTGCAGAAAGAGCTCCAGGCTCTCGTGAAAAAACATGAGAGTTTGGAGCTTAACTCAAAGACGGAAGCGTCCGAGCTTGCGGCAGCCCTTAAAAGCGAGAAGTCTGCCAAGGCCGAAGCCCATAAAGCCCTCAAATAAATTGAAGCGATGAAGAAGATAGCGGTGGGTAAGGCATTCATTATACACAGCAAGCACGTGAAAGTGAATTACTTGTTACTTACCCGAGTCCGGAGCTCTCCAGGAGCATTCGCAGATTTGCCCCGCAGTGCGTCGGATGCTGTTGCCTACTACCGAGTCGAAGGGGGGAGCTCGACGAAGAATGTGTTCTGGGCTTAGTATGCTGAGGCCGGACACCTGGCGCCTTTGAGCGACCAGCTGAAGAAAATGGTCGAGCTCCACAAGGTTGCCGAACAGGCCATAAAGGGCCTCATGGTTCGGCTGTGGCCTCGAGAGGCTTTGCCTGGGAGCTACTTCGGGCTGGTGAGACGGCTGGTGGATGCATGTCCAGGGCTTGAAGTAATCAAGCGCTCCGTCTGCATTGAAGGTGCCCGTAGGGCGCTTGCCCGTGGTAAAGTGCATTGGGGCAAGATGGATGCGGAGAAGCTGGTGAAGGACGGGCCACCTCCGAGCAAGGAGCATCGTGTCTCGGAAGCGTATTATGAGGGCGTCCTGAACGGTGCCCGTCTTATAGCGGATGAATGCTCCAAAGATGTAATTTTTGAGTAAACTCGCATTTGTTATCCTGTACGCTGAAAACTTGTTCATATGCGCTAAGCAACGCTTTTGAATTTAAAATATTACCTTCTGTGCGGCCGTTTATCAAATTTGAGAGATGGCGAGTCGTCGGCTTCTGCCCCCATGCCACGAGTGCTGGGGTGTTCGGGATAAACATGAGCGCTCTTTTTCCCATTCTTGGGTCCTTCGAGGGAGGCGCCCAACACAAAGAACAAGGAAATCGGACTATAATGCTTGAACACTCTCACTTAGCCATAGAATTCTATAATTTTAAATTTCGGCGAAGCCCCTAGTGTTCGGAAGACCGAGTTTGGGGCGCTATCCACGCCTAGGCCGGACAAAGCCGACTCCTCGCTCTAAGCGGCATAAGTCTTTAGGGACTCGAAAATCTCTCGAATAGCGACCAGCTCTCGCCTCATCATGACGGTCAGTTTTAGCTTTCTCTACTGAGGTGCTTAGCCCAGCTCAACTGGGGCACAATCGTAGTAGTTCTCCTAGTGCTACCTTAGCCGATATAACGGAATGTAAGGTACCAAAACATAGGAGCCGGGCAAACCCAACTATTGACCCAAGACATGATTCGGAACCGATGCATATAATGCTATAAGTTCGGGGTGCCGCACTTGTGAAAGTGTTCGGACTTCTCACACCATGTTGTGGGGTACTTAAGCCCCTGGTGTATTAGCCGTACCAAAGTGTACGGGTGCAACATGTCATTAATGAACATATATTCGTAAAAAAGAGGCAATGCAATAATAGATGGAAGCTATGCATTGTTTATTTAAAAAAGCTGTGATCAAAGCAGAACGATACAAATAGTGCGATAAGAAAAAGATGGGACTATCAAATATGTCCTTTCAAGGGGTGAGCTGCGGAATGTTATGCGAAACAGGTATACTGCTCGTTATATGTCCTATCAAATGTTCCGTAGTGCGGCGTAGCTTTCTGCTTCCCTGGTTGTATCGTTTGTGCGGCAATTGTACTACCGGACAAGCCTTCCGAAGAATGGGGTCCTGAAAAGAAGAGAAAATTAAGAAATCGGCAGCCCCTAGTGCGGTTTAAGCCGCGTTTCGGGCGTGCCGTTATGGTGCCCCTCTCCCTGTGCCCATCGTATTTCCAGAGCGTAGTTATGTACGCGCAGCACTGGTTTCGCACGTTCGCGAGGGCTGGGGTTGGGGCCGCATTGTTACGCTTGCTCTGAACGTGCCGGGCGGTCTTGGTGTAAGTTACTCTAGGCGCGCTTCATGGTGTCTAGACGTTTAATGGTCGGACTAGAGAATTTCCTTGAGAGGCTGCTTGTACTTCCGCTGCGATAGCCGCCGTATGCTCCTCCGTTCGGAGAGAGTGTTCGGTGTTTCCATTGACCGTGATGACGCCTTGAGGGCCTGGCATCTTGAGCTTGAGGTATGCGTAGTGCGGCACCGCATTAAACATGGCAAATGCGGTTCGCCCGAGCAGTGCGTGATAGCCACTGTGGAACGGGACTATGTCGAAGATTAACTCCTCGCTTCGTAAATTATCCGGAGATCCGAAGACCACTTCAAGTGTAACTAAGCCTGTACAGTTGGCTTCTACAACTGGTATGACGCCTTCAAAGGTTGTTCTGGTGGGTTTAATCCTCGAGGGATCGATGCCCATTTTCCGCACTGTATCCTGATAAAGCAGGTTCAGGCTGCTGCCGCCGTCCATAAGGACTCTAGTGAGGTGAAATCCGTCAATAATTGGGTCTAGAACCAATGCGGCGAATCCGCCATGATGGATGCTAGTGGGGTGGTCCCTTCGATCAAAAGTGATCGGGCAGGAAGACCATGGGTTGAACTTTGGGGCGACTGGCTCCATCGCGTATACGTCCCTTAGCACACGCTTCCGCTCCCTCTTGGGGACGTGGGTTGCGTATATCATGTTCACCATCCGCACTTGTGGGGGAAAACTTTTCGGCCCACTGTTATTCGGCGGCCGGGGCTCCTCCTCGTCATCGCTATGCAGCCTATTGTCTCTGCTTTCGGCATTTAACTTGCCTGCCTGCTTGAACACCCAACAATCCCTGTTGGTGTGATTGGCTGGTTTTTCGGGGGTGCCATGTATCTGGCATGAGCGGTCGAGTATTCGGTCCAAACTGGACGGGCCCGGAGTATTTCTTTTGAATGGCTTTTTCCGCTGACCGGGTTTAGAGCCTTTGAATCTGGCATTAACTGCCGTATCCTCAGCATTGTCGCCGTTAATGCGGCGCTTTTGCTTGTTGCGACGTGACCTGCCACTACTGTCCTTGGTATCCGAATTACCAGGGCTCTTGGTCATGTTATTGCTGCGAGCTAGCCAGCTGTCTTCTCCCGCGCAAAAGCGGGTCATAAGTGTCGTGAGGGCTGCCATAGATTTCCGCTTTTCCTGTCCTAGGTGCCGTGCAAGCCACTCGTCGCGGATGTTATGCTTGAAGGCTTCTAGGACCTCTGCGTCCGGACAGTCGACAGCTTGACTTTTCTTGGTTAGGAACCGTGTCCAGAGTTGTCTGGCCGATTCCTCTGGCTGCTGAATTATGTGGCTTAGGTCATCGGCGTCTGGTGGTCGCACATAAGTGCCCTGGAAATTGTTGAGGAATGCGGCTTCCAGGTCCTCCCAACAACCAATTGATTCTGCTGGCAAGATGTTAAGCCAATGCCGGGCTGGTCCTTTAAGCTTGAGTGGGAGGTATTTGATGGCGTGTAGGTCATCACCGCGGGCCATGTGGATATGAAGGAGATATTCCTTGATCCATACCGCAGGATCTGTTGTGCCATCGTATGATTCGATGTTCACGGGTTTGAAACCCTCGGGGATTTGATGATCCATTACTTCATCTGTGAAGCATAGTGGGTGTGCGGCGCCTCTGTATTGGGCTACATCACGACGCTGCTCAAACGAGCTTTGTCTACTGTGTTCGGCCCGGCCGGATTTACTGTATCCGGCGTGACGAGTACCGTCTCGTGCCGTGGGGCACCCACGTGATCCGTAGATCGATCTTGTTTGCCTTTCCTTGTCCTCCAATATATCTCGCAGGTCTGGCGCATTTTCCCATGCCTTGGTGGTTTTTGAGCGGTGCCGGGGTGCGGCTTGAGTGGAGGGCCGAGAGGCCTCTCTGTCGCAGCCACGGGGTGGCCGGTCGGCCGCATCATGTGTTAGTGATGTAGGTTTAAGTGCTTCCTCCTCTAATTGGGGTAGCAACCTGCACTTTGGGTAGCTCTTGGAGGGGCGTTCGAGTTCATACTCTTCGGCCACAAGGACTTCAGTCCATCTGTCGGCTAGCAAATCTTGATCAGCTCTAAGTTGTTGCTATTTTTTCTTGAGGCTGCTCGCCATGGCCATAAGCCTGCGTTTGAAACGCTCTTGTTCGACGGGATCCTCCGGCACGACAAATTCGTCGTCGTCGAGGCTTGCCTCGTCTTCGGAGGGAAGCATATAATTATCGTCCTCGACCTCTCTGTCTGCCGCTCTCTCATGAGGGCTAGCTTCTCTATCCTCCTGTGCTGAATCTTGCTGGAGGTGGTTGTCTTCGGCACTGTCCGAGGTGTTATTATCCCCTGTGCCGGAACCACCGTTTTTGTTTTGGCGGGATTTAGAGCGGTGCCGCTGACGCCGGCGCTTAGGCTGCTTCTTGGAGGGGTCATCCTCCGTTGTCCCATCGCCATTGCCTTCTTTTGGGGTGTCCACCATGTATATATCATATGACGAGGTGGCTTTCCAGTGCCCTATAGGCGCTGGTTCTTGATCGTCTCCTGCATCGGCGTCCATATATCGATGTCTTCGGAGTCGAAGTCGAGCATGTCGGTTAAATCATCGACAGTGGCTATGAAGTGGGTGGTGGGTGGGCTTTGAATTTCTTCATCATGCGCATCCCAACCTTGCTGACCATAGTCCGGCCAGGGCTCTCCTGACAAAGAGAGAGACTTTAGTGAATTCAGAATATCGCTGAAGGGCGAGTGCTGAAAGATGTCCGCGGCGGTGAACTCCATGATCGGCGCCCAATCGGGTTCGATCGGTCAGGGCGCGGAGGGCTCGGAGTCTGGAGAGGAGTCCGGCTCCTTGGAGTCACGGGCTTCGCAGAGAATAGGGCTAGTGTTCGGCTCGATCGCTGTAGAGATTGCAGCCCCCGAGGCGGTGTCTAACCACCCATCCTCGGTTGGTGTGATCGGCTCCGAGCTAGGGGTCGGAGCAGGCACATGTGCAGCCTCCAGGGCACTGTTCGGTGGCAGAGCTAAATCATGCCCATCGTGACAGTGCGGCGCGCTCGGCTGTTGCTCAAATCCGTCGAAGATCAAGTCTCCGCGGATGTCGGCCGTGTAGTTCAAACTTCCAAATCTGACCTGATGGACACGGGCGTAGCTTTTGATCTGCTCTAGATGACCAAGCGAATTGGCCCGTGGTGCAAAGCCGCCGAATATGAAGATCTATCTGGGGAGAAAAGTCTTACCCTGGATCGCATCGCCTTTGATGATCGGAGAAGCCATCGGGCCTAAAAGTGACGACACAGAGGAACTCTCAATGAAAGCACCAATGTCGGTGTCAAAACCGGCGGATCTCGGGTAGGGGGTCCCGAACTATGCGTCTAGGACGGATGGTAACAAGAGGCAGGGGACACGATGTTTTACCCAGTTTCGGGGCCTCTTGATGGAGGTAAAACCCTACGTCCTGCTTGATTAATATTGATGATATGGGTAGTACAAGAGTAGATCTACCACGAGATCAGAGAGGCCAAACCCTAGAAGCTAGCCTATGGTATGATTGTTGTTCGTCCTATGGACTAAAACCCTCCGGTTTATATAGACATCGGGCAGGGCTAGGGTTACACAGAGTCGGTTACAATGGTAGGGGATCTACATATCCGTATCGCCAAGCATGCCTTCCACGCCAAGGAAAGTCCCTTCCGGACACGGGACGAAGTCTTCAATCTTGTATCTTCATAGTCCAGGAGTCCAGCCGAAGGTATAGTCCGGCTATCCGGACACCCCCTAATCCAGGACTCCCTCACAACCGAATGCCCCGAAGCAAAGAATGGAACCGCCAATGGAAGCTCTGAGAAGAAGCCCAACCGTTTCAACGGGGGACAGGTGAACCATGTTAACGTGGAGGAGGTTGAAGACCAGCCAGATGCAGTTTTACATAAGTTTTTGATTGACTCATTTACTGCAACCATTCTTTTTGATAATGGTGCATCGCTTTCATACATTTCGAGGGGGTTTGTTGATAAGTATAAGCTGCCCACCGAAGTTCTTAAGACACCTATGTTAGCAAGCTCGCCAGGAGCTGAGTATATGGCAAGCAGAGGATGTTTTCAGATGCCATTGACCATAGGTAGACATCTTTTCCCCTCAAACCTAATAAGTTTGGAGTCCCAAGGATTGGATATAATATTAGGTATGGGTTGGTTATCAAAGTATGGAGGAAACATCGATTGTGCTAGTAAGTCAATCTTGCTCACCACCCCGAAGGGAAAAAGGATCAAGTATGTGTCTAGGCATGTGCCAAGGAGGACCCAAGTTAATTCCCTCTCTAGAGTTGTTTAGGAAGAAGTGCCTATTGTGAAGGATTACTCGGATGTATTTCCTGAGGAATTACCAGGCATGCCACCAGACCGAGACATTGAGTTTTTGATTGAACTATTGCCAGGCACCGGACCGATATCGAAGAGACTGTATCAGATGCCATAAAATGATCTGGAGGAAATTAAGAAACAGATTAAGGAGTTTCTGGAGAAAGGTTACATTCGATGAAGTTCGTCACCATGGGGAGCCCCAGTGCTCTTGGTTGAGAAGAAGGATGGATCTTTGAGAATGGTTGTTGATTATTGAGCATTGAATGAAGTGACAATCAAGAACAAGTACCCACTACCGATGATCAATGATTTGTTTGACCAGCTGCAAGGAGCGAAAGTATTCTCCAAGATCGCTCTTCGATTAGGATACCACCAATTGAAGATCCGAGAACAGGATATACGTACGACACCTTTTACCACAAGGTACGAGCTATATGAGTACATGGTTATGTCATTTGGATTGACTAACGCCCCTGCCTATTTCATGAGTATAATGAACAAGGTGTTCATGGAGTTTTTGGATAAGTTTGTCGTGGTGTTCATTGATGATATTTTGGTATACTCAGAGAATGAGGAGGAACACAAGGAACACTTGCACTTAGTTCTCGAGAAGCTCAGGGAACATCAGTTGTATGCCAAGTTTAGCAAGTGTGTGTTTTAGTTGAAAGAAGTTGGATTTGTTGGACATGTTATATCAGGAGAAGGTATAGAAGTAGACACCACCAAAGTTCAGTCTGTCACTGAGTGGTTGGCACCCACCTCAGCTGGAGAGATCCGCAGATTTCTGGGACTCGCACGATATTAGAGGAGGTTCATTAAGAATTTCTCCAAGATTGGGAAACCCATGACAGAGTTGTTGAAGAAGGACACCAAGTTCAAATGGAACGAAGATTGTGAGGCCAGTTTTCAGGAGTTGAAGAAACGTTTAGTTATAGCCCCAGTGCTGATTCTTCCAAATATATGCGAGGATTTCCAAGTGTATTGCGACGCTTCTCGCTTAGGACTTGGATGTGTACTTATGTTAGACGGATGAGTTGTTTCTTACGCCTCACGACAACTTCGACCTCATGAGTTGTACTATGCCACCCGTGATTTGGAGTTAGCAGCCATAGTGCATGCGCTTAAGACCTGGAGACATTTTTTGATTGGAAATAGATGTGATGTGTACACGGATCACAAGAGTTTGCAGTACATTTTCACGCAGCATGGTTATCAAGTTTTGCAAATTTGAGTGGCGCCACCATACCGAGGATGAAGCCACCTGGGAACGTGAAGAAGATCTATGGAAAGACCAACCGCACCTATTTTCTAGCCAACCCGAATCTCGAGGGCGAGATTCATCTTAAGTGGGGTAGGTTTGTAACATCCCAAATTTTTAATTTGGATGTTATACATAGGTCATCAGATGCGTATCATATTTTATTTGCATTTTGGTTGTGATCCTAAAAATCCTAAGCAACTCATGGACCCACGGAGAAAGTTGGGGATTTCATTTATTTTCATATTTGAATTTTCTCAAAATTGAAAAGAGGATCATTTTGATTTTAATAATCTTCTCTCCGACATATTTCCTATATTAAAATAAATGAGAGGAGATAAAATGACTTCTCCAAAATAAGAGGGGAATATTGGAGGAAACGTGTTAAAATGAAATAAATATTTATTTGGGATTTTAGTGCTATTTTATTTTAATTAGAAAAATATGCATTTTCCAAAATTGCATTTTTAGGCCAGAAAAGATGTTGACTTTATTCTAAATATTTTATTTAGAAGGTGAAAATTGTTTTTGGCATTTTTAGCATTTTTTTATATTTTATAAGGATTTTATTTTCATCAGAATTTATTTTTTCAAAAAAAAAGTTTTCCGCCCGATGGGGCCGAAGGCCCAGCCGAGCCGGGCCGAAGCCCGCTCTCGCACCGCCTTCCTCGCGCCGCCGCCGTCTCCGGCACAGATACCGAGGAGGAGTCCGAGCCGGACTCCACCTCGGACCGGCCCCCTCCTCCAAGCCGCCGCCCGCCCCTGAGGCCTTTAAAGGCCGAGGCCCCCGCCCCCTCTCGGCTCACCACCGCCGCCCGCCGCCTCCGCCGCCGCACCGCTCGCCACGCCGCCACCACGCCGTTGCCGCACCCCGCCGACGCCGCACCACCGCCGCCCAAGCCGCAACCTGCCCCGCCGTCTTGCTGGATCCCGCCGTCGTTGCTGCCGGCGACTTTCCCTGGTTAACCGGTAAAAACCACCCCGGTTTCTTTTCGGTTTTGTTTTTTAGATTGGTTTTATTTTAGGGTTAGGGTTTTCTCAGTTTTCTTCAGTTTCGCTAATTAGCGAACCTTCGCCCGAACGCCTCTGTTCATGAACGCGTTCATTCGTTTGTCTCTGACAACGAACGTTCGTTCGTTAGTATTTTTCTTTTTTCTTTTATTTTCGGCCAGGGACCTATCTGCAATTATTTTTATCGCAGATTAGCCCCTGGTCTTCAAACACTCGCAACTTTTTAACCGTTCATCCAAATCTAGTGAAACCAATGCCAAAATCTTCATCTCGAACCCCTCTTTCCAGTTAATCAACTTGAACATGGTTTTGACAAATTAAAATCTGGTTTCAAGAAGATTTGATTTCTAACTTCCTTTGATCGTAGTTTGAGTTTCATAGCTCCGATTTGATTGATTCTTTTTGCAAATCGAAGCACTTCAGATGAACTTTCTCATTTGAGTTTTAGCCTTGCATATATGCTTGAGTTCTTATGTATGCTATTGTTTGTTTGCGGTAGAATTTCCGGAGTGCGAAGCGTGCTACTACGAGTCTCTAGGGTTTGCAGATCGTCAGCAAGGCAAGTAACACTTTGATCATACCCTTTTATTACCCAGTTTTCATGCATTTGTTTCAACCCTCAAATATCGCATGAGTAGGGTCTACTTAACATGTGGGTTATTGGGAAGTAGATGATGAGGTAGGACCTATTGCCCTTTTTATATCAAACTTTGGGAGTTACTTCTACATTATGCTTATACTGCTATGTTATGCTCGTATACGTCGTTGGGTTGAGTGTATCCATGACAGATGTGAGAGTTGTTAAATAATGGTTAACTTAATGTGGCTACTTTAATACACATCTGGGTCGATTGGTTGAGGCACCCTGGAGCACCCAGTGTTTGGCTGGGCACCTGGAACAATCCAGAGCTGTCCTGGGATATCCCGGAGTACCCGTGTGATCATCCTATGGTTCGCCACCCAGGCTCAAAGGGATCATAAGATTATTTCATGCTAGAAACTTTCGTGTGCACCCACAAGCCAATATGGGCTCGAGCATAGTTGAGTAAGTTATGGGAATCCTTTCCATGATGGGCTAGCATATGTAGGGGATTGTAGGTGTACCGGCCTATCTATCGGTTAAGGGGACCTCTTCGGAAAGACTGTGTCTCGGTCATCCGTTTCTCAAACATCATGTAGTGCGAGAAATTCAACGTAGGAGATCGAGTCTTGTGGGGAAAAGTGTGCAAACCTCTGCAGAGTGTATAAACTAATCATGGTTAGCCATGTCCCTGGTTATGGACATTTTGAGTATCTAGTACTTGAATTATTATAATGATCTCATTGCTCTTAATTAATGTTGTTGGGATGTTAATTACTTCTTATTGAGATTGAGTTGGAGCAACCTTCTCAATGTTTATCAACCAATTTGATAGTTAAATAAATTTATTCCTTTGCAGTAGGGAAAAATTAGCTTTACACAAACATGATAACCATAGAGCCTCCACCAGCCATATATGCATGTAGTGTTAGCATTTATCTTGTTCATTGCACTACAGTGTTTTTGCCAGCATATTCCATGTGCTGGAACCATTTTGGGTTGCAACGTATTATGTTGTAGACTTTTCAGATGAAGAGTAAGGTGCTCTAGGTCGTTGTTTTGCACTCAGCTATGCCGTTGGAGTTGATGGACTCACTTTTGCCTTCGAAGCCTTCCGTTGTTATCTTCATTAGATGGCCTTCAGCCATATTATCGTAATAAGTACTCTCTTTGAGATATTCGATTTAATAAGGGTGTGATTGCACTTTGTTATAACTCCTTCAAGTACTGTGTGTGTTAGCATTACCGATCCAGGGATGACACTTATGCACAGAGATTCGACCGTTTGAGGTTGGATCGCTACAAGATGGTATCAGAGCACACACTGACTATAGGACGCAACCACTAACATAAGCCATAGGTCACTCTTCTCTACTCATTTCTGACTCCTCACCTTTTTCCACTCTATAGATGCGGACAGAAGGAACAAGTTTGCGCAACTAGATGAAGACACCCCTTTCGGACGACACTTGAAGGAAGCCACTAGATAGTTGAACATCGGAATACCAAGCTTCACGGGGACCTACACCACCACTCTACCGGAAGAAGAGCGCTGGACAGTTCAAGTACATGTTCCAGGAAGAACATTCACCCCAGTTACTGAGCCCATAGAGTTTTCCGTTGATGCACCAACCTGGAGTCTAGGAAAGAGCATGGCAGCTCACATCGCCATGGGACACATCGGCGAAGTCTACCGCAAGGATCTTAAGGACACCATCTACCAGATATGTGGACGCTGAGATGAGCAAAGGGAGAGGATCAGCACTAGGAGGGACAAGTCCATTGCAGCCTACATCTAGGAGTTGCACCAACACAATCGTCGATAGGAGAACCAGATGTGCGCCAGCATGATAGATCTGAAGAAGGTGATGACCAGGAAGATGGAGCTAGAAGAGGAACTCAAGTCTACACGCGATGGATATGAAGAGGAAACTGTAGTTATACTAGAGAAGAATGAAGACTTGAAGAAGAAGCTAGGAGTATTCACGGGAGACCCCGCGCGAGTAGGAGATGACGATCATCCCGAGGACTACATCATCATTGACGACACCAACTCCGACCCCGACAGTGATGATGACTATGAAGAGGAAGTTGGAGCAGATATCATGGAGTCTTCTTTTGATCAAAATTTCTAGTCGACCACCATATTATCAGTAGTATACCTCCATGTATATAGAATAATCCGAGTACTTTGTAATGGTAGCTAGGTCGATTGTATGCCCTTGTTTGAATTGAGTGGTGTGATATGATTGTGTTTATCTCATGTGCATATGGGTAGTGATTTTCCCCTTAGACCTCACTCCATTCTAATCTCTTCCCTCTAAACCCATCAGATGCCTCCGAGACATGACCCTAGATTTGTCTTCCCACCGGAGCTCACTCAGTTGATCCAGCAGCAGAATGCCTTGATGTATCTACTAGCTCAAAACCAAGGCAACAACAACAACAACAACAACAACAATAACAACAACCCACTGCCACCACCTCTAGTTGACAACTTAGCCCGTTTACTGAGGCTGAATCCACTGGTATTTTCCAGTAGCACCGAGCCGATTATTGCTGATGACTGGCTGCACAGGATTGGAAGGGAGTTGACCACCACAGGTTGTGCATATGCTGAGAAGGTGCGCTTTGCCGCACACCAACTAGATGGACCTGCAGCCTCATGGTGGGAAAATTACACAGCCACTTTTCCCATAGCCAATGTCACTTGGGATCAGTTTCAGCAAGCATTCCGCACTACACATGTCTCAACTGGAGCTATGAACATGAAGAAGTGTGAGTTTTGCAACTTATGCCAGGGAAACCATACTATGGGGCAGTACGTGGATGAGTTCAGTAAGTTAGCTCGCTATGCCCCGGATGATGTGGCCACAGATGCCGCAAAGCAGGAGAAGTTTATGGAAGGGATGAATGATGAGCTGAGTATGCAGTTGACGGTGGCAACATTCACAAATTACCAAGAGTTGGTAGACAGGTCTCTTATGATTGAAGGGAAGCAGCAGCAGATAGAGAGCCACAAAAGGAAATATGGACAAGGGAAGTATAATTCTGGAGCATCGCAGAAGCCTCGCTTTACCGCGAACTCGCGAGGATATACCCATAACCATGGAGGCCATACCCACAACGGAGGGAGTTCGCATAACCACATTGACCCCAAGAATGGGAATGGGAATGGAGGAAGCAACGGACGAAACCGTTCCAACCTAGCAACACCCGCCAGGAAGGATTTAAGTCACATTACTTGTTTCAAGTGTGGGAAGACTGGACACTACGCCACCGAATGCCCGAAGCAAAGAATGGAACCGGCAACGAAAGCTCTGAGAAGAAGCCCAACCCTTTCAACAGGGGACAGGTGAACCATGTTAACGTGGAGGAGGTTGCAGACCAGCCAGATGCAGTTTTACATAAGTTTTTGATTGAGTCATTTACTACAATCATTCTTTTTGTTACTGGTGCATCGCATTCATACATTTCTAGGGGGTTTCTTGATAAGTATAAGCTGCCCATAGAAGTTCTTAAGACACCTATGTTAGTACGCTCGCCAGGAGCTGAGTATATGGCAATCGGAGGATGTTTTCAGATGCCATTGACCATAGGTAGACATGTTTTCCCCTCAAACCTAATAATTTTGGAGTCCCAAGGATTGGATATAATATTAGGTATGGATAGGTTATCAAAGTATGGAGGAAGCATCGATTGTGCTAGTAAGTCAATCTTGCTCACCACCCCGGAGGGAAAAAGGATCAAGTATGAGTCTAGGCATGTGCCAAGGAGGACCCAAGTAAATTCCCTCTCTGGAGTTGTTCAGGAAGAAGTGCCTATTATGAAGGATTACCCGGATGTATTTCCCAAGGAATTACTAGGCATGCCACCAGACCGAGACATTGAGTTTTTTATAGAACTATTTCCAGGCACCGGACCAATATCGAAGAGACCGTATCGGATGCCCGCAAATGATATGGAGGAAATTAAGAAGCAGATTAAGGAGTTACTGGAGAAAGGTTACATTCGACGAAGTTCGTCACCATCGGAAGCCCCAGTGCTCTTGGTTGAGAAGAAGGATGGATCTTTGAGAATGGTTGTTGATTATTGAGCATTGAATGAAGTGACAATAAAGAACAGGTACCCACTACCTATGATCAATGATTTGTTTGAGCAGCTGCAAGGAGCCAAAGTATTCTCCAAGATCGATCTTCGATTAGGATACCACCAATTGAAGATCCGAGAACAGGATATACCTTAGACAGCTTTTACCACAAGGTACGGGCTATATGAGTACACGGTTATGTCATTTGGATTGACTAACGCCCCTGCCTATTGATGATATTTTGGTATACTCGAGGAATGAGGAGGAACACAAGGAATACTTGCGCTTAGTTATCGAGAAGCTCAGGGAACATCAGTTGTATGCCAAGTTTAGAAAGTGTGTGTTTTGGTTGAAAGAAGTTGAATTTCTTGGACATGTTATATCAGGAGAAGGTATAGTAGTAGACCCCACCAAAGTTCAGTCTGTCACTGAGTGGTTGGCACCCACCTCAGTTGGAGAGATCCACAGATTTCTGGGACTCGCAGGATATTACAGGAGGCTCATTAAGAATTTCTCCAAGATTGTGAAACCCATGACAGAGTTGTTGAAGAAGGACACCAAGTTCAAATGGACCGAAGATTGTGAGGCCAGTTTTCAGGAGTTGAAGAAACATTTAGTTACAGCCCCGGTGCTGATTCTTCCAGATATACGCAAGGATTTCCAAGTGTATTGCGACGCTTCTCGCTTAGGACTTGGAGGTGTACTTATGTAAGACGGATGAGTTGTTTCTTACGCCTCATGAAAACTTTGACCTCATTAGTTGAATTATGCCACCCATGATTTGGAGTCAGCAGCCGTAGTGCATGCGCTTAAGACCTGGAGACATTTTCTGATTGGAAATAGATGTGATGTGTACACGGATAACAAGAGTTTGAAGTACATTTTCACGCGGCAAGGTTATCAAGTTTTGCAAAGTTCAGTGGAGCCACCATACCGAGGATGAAGCCACATGGGAATGAGAAGAAGATCTACGGGAAGACCACCTGCACGTATTTTCTAGCCAACCCAAATCTCGAGGGCAAGATTCATCTTAAGGGGGGTAGGTTTGTAACATCCCAAATTTTCAATTTGGATGTTATACATAGGTCATCATATGCATATCATATTTTATTTGCATTTTGGTTGTGATCCTAAAAATCCTAAGCACCTCAAGGACCCACGGAGAAAGTTGGGGATTTCATTTATTTTCATATTTGAATTTTCTCAAATTTGAAAAGAGGACCATTTTGATTTTAATAATCTTCTCTCTGAAATATTTCCTACATTAAAATAAATGAGAGGAGATAAAATGGCTTCTCCAAAATAAGAGGGGAATATTGGAGGAAAAGTGTTAAAATGAAATAAATATTATATTTGGGATTTTAGTGCTATTTTATTTGAATTAGAAAAATATGCATTTTCCAAATTTGCATTTTTAGGGCAGAAAAATGTTCACTTTGTTCTAAATATTTTATTTAGACGGTGAAAATTGTTTTTGATATTTTTAGAATTTTTTTATATTTTATTAGGATTTTGTTTTCATCTGAATTTATTTTTTCAAAAAAAAAGTTTTCCGCCCGACTAGGCCGAAGGCCCATCCGAGCCGGGCCGAAGCCCGCTGCCGCACCGCCTTCCTCGCGCCGCCGCCGTCTCTGGCACGGACGCCGAGGAGGAGTCCAAGCCAGACTCCACCTCGGACCGGCCCCTCCTCCAACCCGCCGCCAACCCCCAGAGGCCTTTATAGGCCGAGGCCCCCGCCCCCTCTCGCCTCCGCCGCCACCGCCGCCCGCCGCCTCCGCCGCCTGCAGCCGCAGCCGCCACAGCTGCACCGCTCACCGCGCCGTTGCCGCACGCTGCTGACGCCGCACCACCACTACCCAAGCCGCAACCCCGCCCCGCTGTCTCGTTAGATCCCGCCGTCGTTGCCACCGGTGACTTTCCCCAGTTAACCGGTAAAAACCTCCCTAGTTTCTTTTCGGTTTTGTTTTTTTAGATTGGTTTTATTTTAGGGTTAGGGTTTCTCTTCGTTTTCTTCGGTTTCGCTAATTAGTGAACCTTCACCCGAATGCCTCTGTTCGTGAACGCGTTCATTCTTTTGTCTCTGATAACGAACGTTCCTTAGTTAGTCTTTTTCTTTTTATTTTATTTTCGGCCAAGGACCTATCCGCGATTATTTTCATCGCAGATTAGCCCCTGATCTTCAAACGCTCGCAACTTTTTAACCGTTTGTCCAACTCTAGTGAAACCAATGCCAAAATCTTCATCTCGAACCCCTCTTTCCAGTTAATCAACTTGAACATGGTTTTGACAAATTAAAATTTGGTTTCAAGCAGATTCGATTTCGAACTTCCTTTGATCGTAGTTTGAATTTCGTAGCTCCGATTTGATTGATTCTTTTTGCAAATCAAAGCACTTCAGATGAACTTTCTCATTTGAGTTTTACGCTTGCATATATGCTTGAGTTCTTATGTATGCTATTGTTTGTTTGTGGTAGAATTTCCGGAGTGCGAAGCGTGCCACTGCGAGTCTCTAGGGTTTGCAAATCGTCAGCAAGGCAAGTAACACTTTGATCATACCCTTTTTATACCCAGTTTTCATGCATTAGTTTCAACCCTCAAACATCGCATCAGTAGGGTCTACTCAACATGTGGGTTATTGGGAAGTAGATGATGAGGTAGAACCTATTGCCCTTTTTATATCTAACTTTGGGAGTTACTTCTACGTTGTGCTTATACTGCTATGTTATGCTCGTAGACGTGGTTGGGTTGAGTGTATCCATGATAGATGTGAGAGTTGTTAAATAATGGTTAACTTAAGGTGGCTACTTTAATACACATATGGGTGGATTGGTTGAGGCACCCTGGAGCACCCAGTGTTTGTCTAGGCACCTGGAGCAATCCAGAGCTGTCCTGGGTTATCCCGGAGTACCTGTATGATCATCCTATGGTTCGCCACCCAGGCTCAAAGGGATCATAAGATTATTTCATGCTAGAAATTTCCGTGTGCACCCACAAGCCAATATGGGCTCGGGCATAGTTGAGTAAGTTATGGGAATCCTTTCCATGATGGGCTAGTAGATGTAGGGGATTGTAGGTGTACCGGCCTATCTATCGGTTAAGGGGGCCTCTTTGGAAAGACTGTGTGTTGTAGGGTGGAACCCTAAGTGGGGATCTTTCACGAATTGGAGGGGGAATCCCCAAGAACAAGATGAACACAAGAGAGAAAATAAGAGGAACACTCAATTGACTAGATCCAATCACACATATGCTAGATCCAAGAACATACAAGAGGTTACAATGATTCAAGAACAACAAAGGAAAGATACAAGATACTAGTTCATCCCAATCCTATGAGGAGAGAGGTCTTGATGATCCTATGATGGGGATCCTTCCCATATGTGGGGGTCTTGATATCCACAAGTGGATCTTCTCCCTTAGGAGGACATGATCTCCTAGAGGAGGGGATACAAGGAGCAAAGCTCACAAATGTCTCACATATACTTTGCTATACTTTCTTATCCCTAACAAATGGTCTAGGAACGGAATATATAGGTGGCTGGAGGTGAGGGACGAGGTGGATGAAGAGGAGGCCCAAACATCAATCACAACTATCCATCCTGTAGGGCCCGTGCGCACGGGGTAAGTTGGGCCCGTGTGCACGGGGGTCCCGTGGGCACGGTACAAGCCCGTGCGCACGGGGTGCTCCAGCGCCAGCTCCCTGTGTAGTCCGTGCGCACGGGGTCTTCGAGGCCCGTGGGCACAAGGTCGCCTGGGAGGTGCAGAGTTGATCTTGTTGCACTCCTTCTTCCTCCTTGTGGCCTTGGGGTCCTTCTCCTTGGCCTCCGGGATGCTCCGCAACTGCTTGGTAGCGGTCGTCCTCGTACCTAGTGATGCACAATGATCGATGGTGAGGTAGCAACCAAGTCCTATGGATATTCATGTAAATCTTAGAGAGGAGCGGGTTCACCTTAAGTCTAGTAGGTCCACTTGGGGCTTGATGTGCTATGAAGGTGTACATGGTGATGTCCGTAGGATGCTCCGCATCATTCCCTCCCCCTTGGGAAAGATCCGACCTCGGATCGAAATCTACATCACCATGGGAAAGAGATGATGGCGTCGTGTAGAAGTGGACGGTCACCAAGCATTCGTCATCTTGTAGTTCCAAATGTGCACTCTCCAATGTCGCACCATCTTGTGATTCCTTCAAAAGGAGCACGAACAACAAACACTTGAAAAAACAAATGTGGTTAGCATTAGTGCAAAACCAAGCATTCAAGTGGTGATTCACCAAACAAGTGTCATCATCATGCATAGCATATGGTGTAACAAAGGATTGTGACATGGCATGAAAGCACATAAATTGAGCGAAATCAAGGACATCATGGAAAAAAGCATGTAGATGTGAGGTAGCTATGCAAATATGTGTGTCAAGAGAATAAGCATCTACCTCAAACTCATAGAAAGCATGCATAAGGCGCTCAACAAATGGTCTATGGTATGCACATGAAGCATTCACAACACCAAACATAATGAGATGTCTAAACACATGGGTCAAGTGCAAGACAATCCGAGCATAATGTGCATATGGTGGACTGAAGATATCATGGCACTCAACACAAAGGAAAGAGCAATTGTTCATCATGTGTGAGGCAACCAAGTCAATCATGTGGTGCAAGCTAGTAGTGCGAAGATGCAACATACTAGAAGGGATCATTGCAATCATGTCATGTGTGCAAATGGTGGGCATGAATAATTCACATGACATATGACAAACATGAAAACAAGATATGAGCAAAATATCATCAATGTATTCTCGAGAGGGCATATGTAAATAGCAATGGGGCTTAATGACTCTCCCAACACAACAAGCATAAAAAGCATGAGGCACATGATAAACACGGCAATAGCAACAAGGCTCAATCATGGGTAGATGCAAGCAAGGGTCACAATTGCGTGGCAAAATCATGTAAAGAGGCATAGCATGCAAAGTGAACAAGATACGATGGGCATAAAGTAACAAGTGATATATAGCCCATAGCCTTGTGAAAGCCAAGTAGAAGAGATACGTGTAGTCGTTGCGCGGAGAGAATGGTAGGAAGGACAATCCACGGGATCCCAAATCATCATTGCTCTCAAGAGCTCGTTTCGTCAACTCTTGGGATTGAGAGGTTGACGAGTATACATGAGTACCTACACACAACAAAAACAAAGGAAAAATTGTGTGTGCGTGGTAGATGTACACATCATCCATCATGATGGGAACATGTTTGTGTTGGTTAGCACAAAATGACCAATGCTCAAATAAATGAGTTGCATGATATAGAAACATGGCACCCATCATGAAAGGTTTCCTATTATGTATAACATAATGGAGACTCAAAGGATGTAATGCATCATTCCCAATATCTAGAGCATTGTGAGGAATGGTATGCATGTGGTGCACACAAGGGATGTAATCATGTGAAACACAATAATTTTCATGGCATGGCATATGAGATGAATTGCACAAATTTTGCAAAGGAAGCATAGCAATATCATCGCAAGAGAAACAAAAGCCGATGACCATCATCTCGTCATCTATGCCATATGTGCAAATAGGATTTATTTTAATGGGGCAAGCATAGTTACTATGTTGAGATTGAAATGATGCAATATGGGATATCTCACTCATAGCATATGACAAGTTCAATGGATTGTCAAACATGATGTGACCAAAAGAATCTTCACATGATATCCTATGGAGCATAGCATCACAAGTAGGCAACTCAACATGCTCATCATCATATTTATTATAAATAGGTAAGTCATGACATGATGAAGTCGCACTAGCATGAAGTGTGCTAATAGGTGTGTCAACATCATGCAAGAAATCAATGTGAATATAGTCCACCAGTGGGACAAGAGAAGCACCATCACCTATGTTACCTTTGGAGCTCCACTCATGTGGTGTAGGTGAGGTGTCGAAGACCGAGTCATGGTAATCTTCATCGTGATGGAACCATGTGGGGGTGCATTGTATTCCACCATGGCCATCATCTTATCCATAGGAAGGACGAAGTCGTCGAGGATTGGCGCATCATCATAAATGGGACCTAGCACCAAATGAGAAGACACAATAGAGGTAGAGGTCAAGTCGTTAGAGTTGAAAGTGGCCTCCATGACCTATCAACTATCTCACTCTCTCTATGTGGTGGTTCACTCACTCCCTCAAGGTAGGTGCACTCAAACTCACATATGGTGGAGTCACTCATCTCACTCAAGTGGTGGGGGTTGTGGCTCTCCTCACATGGGAGTTGTGGCAACTCGTCATATATGGGGCTAGTGGTGAAGTCACTCTCACTCTCAATATGGTGGCACAAGTCACTCAAGTCATCATATGTCACCGTGGTCGAAGGGAAAATCCCATGCTCAACCATCTCCCTTGAGGGGCTTCCGAAGATGGAAGTGTCGCCCTCGCTCGTAGGTGATCGCCTTGGACTTGATGATGTCGAAGTAGGCATACTCGTCGGAGGTAGGAGAAGATGCCGTACGTCTAAAGGCGAAGATGCCTTGATAACGCTTGGCGAAGATGCTGAAGTGGTGGTAGTAGTCGTAGCTCCGTCTTGGTGGTACTCGTCTCGCGGTCTTCTCTTGTACTCTTGAAGGTTTTCTTGACGGTGCCACGTGGTACTTGCATCTTGTGGCCGTAACGAAGCCTTGGGACTTGAGCGTCTCCGCCGTGAGGGTGACGAAGAGGAAGAAGACTTGTAGTTGGCCCACACGTGTCGGATGTCATCCAATTGTGCGTCCAACTTGGTGTCAATGTAGTCCCTTGTCCGTGCTTCGCGTTGGTGAATGTGGACAGTGAGTCGCTCAATGCCTCGCATTGCTCGTTGTAGTCCGAAGATGGATGTTTTGGTGATGTAGTTGTTCGCGCCGTCGTTGTCGTGGAAGACAGGAGATGAAATGCCTTGCCTATATATGACAAGACTCGAGCAAATGTGAGTGGAAGAAAGGAAAGGACTAAACCAATGTACCTTATCCAATGTTGAAGATGGATCAATGATCACTCAATAATGTAACAAGGAAACAACACAATTGGTACCGGATCTTGTCAATTCTCACACCTACAGAAGTAAGGCTTATGGTGGAGCTCGGTGAGGATAGTGGCACAAACATTTGATGAAAAAATGTTAGCAAGAGTCAATAATGTTGGAAAAGATTCACAAATTCGCAAGTGAAACAGTAGACCAATAGCAATATGTGGCACACGGAAACACACACAGATAGATAAATGGGGTCATGCAACCAAGGAATGAGCACAAAATGTGGAATCCACGGAAAACGCTCGTGTTGCACAACTCAAGAGAGACTCTAGCACGATTGCTCATAGGCGGATACGACACTTGTGTACAACCTATAAGATGCAAAAATGTATGAGCTTTCTATCCCAAGTATGCTATGTGTATGATGTTCCGGTGTTTCGCATACGATGATCCAAGATGATCAATATGGTAGTATGGTATGCAAAGTGGCGATGCTATGGCTCTTGCTTACAAGCTCTTTGCTCTCTTTTCTTTTGCTTAAAAGCTTGTTCTCTCTCTCTCTTTTGATGGCCACTATGCACAAACCAAGATAGTGATTTTGTGTATGCGGGAACAATCTTGTGACACAAGAGATTATATGATACCAAGATGATACCAATATGATATGGTATGTATGCAATGGAAGGTACGAATCACTAATGTGCACAAGTAACGTTGCCGGCAATACTCAAATGGCTAGTCTCGATAGGCAAGTGATGCAAAAATGGGCTAAGTGGTTAGCAATGTAATGGCAAGAATGTACAATGATGCGATACCACGATACCAAGATGATATAGAGGTTACCATTCTTGCTTACGGTTAGGGTGTCAAAATGGTGAAGTGGTCGATGTCGATGACGACCTCATGGCGATGATGAGTTGCGGTGTTCTTGATGTAGATACCAAGATGATTTAGACCTGTCCCTAAGTAGCTGAAACACCTTAGGAAACGGTAAAAACAGCGAACTCAAAATCTCAAGGAAAATGTCAAATGGTTGTAGCGGGATGCGTTGGTGGTTCCGTAGTTAGCAATGCGGAAGTTGTGGTGGTGGTTGATGACGAAGCAACCATCCCTAAGTAGCCGAAACACCTTAGGAGACTCAAGTCACCACACAAGCAACCACAAATGCTAAAAGGAGCAAAAAGGGTTAGGTGGCGGAAGGCTATGGTGGTTTTGCGGATGATATGGTGGAGGGCCTAGGCGAAGATGCCAAAAAGTCAAAATTCGTATGGAGTCAAATGGTGATGGAACCTATCTAGGTGTATGAGGGATGTCACTAGCTACTCAACGAGCTAAAGAACGCGAAAATCGGACTCCGGATGTGGAAGTTATGGCCGAAACGGTGAAGTGCTCGCGGCTGACCTGGGAGGGCCGTGCGCACGGGGTCCAAGGCCCGTGGACATAGGGTCCCGTGCGCACGGTACACGTACCGAGGGCACAGGGTCACCTGGGACTACGCGGGGGCCCGTGGGCACGGGGCTGGGAGCCCGTGGGCACGGGGTAGGCGGAAATTTCGCGATTTCGTGGCGGAAATTGGAGATTTCTTGGGCAAAATTGGAGAGATTTTGGGGATGGATGGTGGGGAAAGATGGGGGAAAGCTAGATCCACTTGAAACCAAGCAAATACATTGATCAAATCCAACAAAACCTCATCAAACGAACAAATCACAAAAAAATTGGGGCTATTTTTGGTGGGCAATTTTCTAAATTGGGACAAAAACAACAAAACTAGGCTAGAAAACTAAGAAGGGGGGCTCCAATTTTCGTGATCAACGTGGCTCTTGATACCAAGATGTTGTAGGGTGGAACACTAAGTGGGGATCTTTCACGAATTGGAGGGGGAATCCCCAAGAACAAGATGAACACAAGAGAGAAAACAAGAGGAACACTCAATTGACTAGATCCAATCACACATATGTTAGATCCAAGAACATACAAGAGGTTACAATGATTCAAGAACAACAAAGGAAAGATGCAAGATAGTAGTTCATCCCAATCCTATGAGGAGAGAGGTCTTGATGATCCTATGATGGGGATCCTTCCCACATGTGGGGGTCTTGATATCCACAAGTGGATCTTCTCCCTTAGGAGGACATGATCTCCTAGAGGAGGGGATACAAGGAGCAAAGCTCACAAATGTCTCACATATACTTTTCTATACTTTTCTATCCCTAACAAATGGTCTAGGTACGGAATATATAGGTGGCTGGAGGTGAGGGACGAGGTGGATGAAGAGGAGGCCCAAACAGCAATCACAACTATCCATCCTGTAGGGCCCGTGCGCATGCGGTAAGTTGGGCCCGTGCGCACGGGGGTCCCGTGGGCACGGTACAAGCCCGTGCGCACGGGGTGCTCCAGCGCCAGCTCCCTGTGTAGTCCGTGCGCACCGGGTTGCCTGGGAGGTGCAGAGTTGATCTTGTTGCACTCCTTCTTCCTCCTTGTGGCCTTGGGGTCCTTCTCCTTGGCCTCCGGGATGCTCCCCAACTGCTTGGTCGCGGTCGTCCTCGTACCTAGTGATGCACAATGATCCATGGTGAGGTAGCAACCAAGTCCTATGTATAGTCATGTAAATCTTGGAGAGGAGCGGGTTCACCTTAAGTCCGGTAGGTCCACTTGGGGCCTGATGTGTTATGAAGGTGTAAATGGTGATGTCCGTAGGATGCTCCGCATCACTGTGTCTCGGTCATCCGTTTCTCAAACATCATGTAGCGCGAGAAAACATGATAACCATAGAGCCTCCAGTAGCCATATATGCATGTAGTGTTAGCATTTATCTTGTTCATTGATCTACAGTGTTTTTGCCGGCATATTCCATGTGTTGACCTGTTTCGGGCTACAACGTATTATGTTGCAGACTTTTCAGACGAAGAGTAAGGTGCACTAGGTCATTGTTTTGCACTCAGCTATGGCGTTGGAGTTGATGGACTCACTTTTGCCTTCGAAGCATTCCGCTGTTATCTTCATTAGATTGCCAGATTTCATAAAATGCGGCAACTGCTAACATGATTCAGACAGACTTTTAAGCATCGATACGAGTGAGAAAATCTCATCGTAGTCAACACCTTGAACTTGTCGAAAACCTTTTGCGACAATTCGAGCTTCGTAGATAGTAACACTACTATCAGCGTCCATCTTCTCTTGAAGATCCATTTCTTCTGAATGGCTCACCGATCATCGGGGAAGTAAATCAAAGTCCATACTTTGTTCTCATACATGGATCCCATCTCAGATTTCATGGCCTTATGCCATTTCGCGGAATCTGGGCTCATCATCGCTTCCTCATAGTTCGTAGGTTCGTCATGGTCTAGTAACATCACTTCTAGAATAGGATTACCATAAAACTCTGGTGGGGAATGTACTTTGGTTCACCTACGAGGTTCAGTAGTAACTTGATCTGAAGTTTCATGATCATCATCATTAACTTAATCACTAATTAGTGTAGGTATCACTGGAACTGATTTCTGTGATGAACTACATTCCAATTCGGGAGAAGGTACAATTACCTCATTAAGTTCTACTTTCCTCCCACTCACTTCTTTTGAGAGAAACTCCTTCTCTAGAACGGATCCACTCTTAACAACATAGATCTTGCCTTCGGATCTGTGATAGAAGTTGTACCCAACAGTTTCTTTTGGGTAACCTATGAAGACGCACTTCTCCGATTTGGGTTTGAGCTTATCAGGCTGAAACTTTTTCACATAAGCATTGCAACCCCAAACTTTAAGAAATGACAGCTTAGGTTTCTTGCTAAACCACAGTTCATATGGTGTCGTCTCAACGGATTTTTAGACGGTGCCCTATTTAACGTGAATGTAACTCTCTCTAATGCATAACCCCAAAATGGTAGTGGTAAATTGGTAAGAGACATCATAGATCGCACCATATCTAATAAAGTACGGTTACGATGTTCGGACACACCATTACGCTGTGGTGTTCCAGGTGGAGTGAGTTGCGAAACTATTCGACATTGTTTCAACTGAAGGCCAAACTCATAACCCAAATATTTTTCTCCGCGATCAGATTGTAGAAACTTTATTTTCTTGTTACGATGATTCTCCACTTCACTCTGAAATTCTTTGAACTTTTCAAACATTTCAGACTTGTTTTTCATTAAGTAGATATACTCATATCTGCTCAAATCATCTGTGAAGGTCAGAAAATAACGATACCCACCGCAAGCCTCAACACTCATTGGATCGCATACATTAGTATGTATTATTTCTAATAAGTCTATTGATCGCTCCATTGTTCCGGAGAACGGAGTCTTAGTCATCTTGCCCATGAGGCGTGGTTCGCAAGCATCAAGTGATTCATAATCAAGTGATTCCAAAAGTCCATCGGCATGGAGTTTCTTCATGCGCTTTACACCAATATGACCTAAACGGCAGTGCCAAAAATATGTTGCACTATCATTATTAACTTTGCATCTTTTGGCTTCAATATTATGAATATGTGTATCACTACGATCGAGATTCAATAAACCATTCACCTTGGGTGTATGACCATAGTAGGTTTTATTCATGTAAACAGAATAACAATTATTATTTGACTTAAATGAATAACCGTATTGCAATAAACATGATCCAGTCATATTATGCTCAACGCAAACACCGAATAACATTTATTTTAGGTTCAGCACTAATCCTGATGGTAATGGGAGTGTGCGATGGTGATCTTATCAACCTTGGAATCACTTCCAACACACATCGTCACCTTGCTCTCAACTAGTCTTTGTTCATTTTGTAACTCCTGTTTCAAGTTACTAATCATAGCAACTGAACCATTATCAAATACCCAGGGGTTACTATGAACACTAGTAAAGTACACACCAATAACATGTGTATCATATATACTTTTATTCACTTTGCCATCCTTCTTATCTGCCAAATATTTGGAGCAGTTCCGCTTCCAGCGACCATTTCCTTTGCAGTAGAAGCACTCAGTTTCAGGCTTGGGTATAGGTTTGGGCTTCTTCATGGGAGTGAAAACTTGCTTGTCATTCTTCTTGAAGTTCCCTTTCTTTCCCTTGCCCTTTTACTTGAAACTAGTGGTCTTGTCAACCATCAACACTTGATGCTTTTCTTGATTTCTATCTTCGTCGATTTCAGCATCGCGAAGAGCTCGGGGAATCGTTTTTGTCATCCCTTGCATATTATAGTTCATCACGAAGTTACAGTAACTTGGTGATAGTAACTAGAGAACTCTGTCAATCACTATCTTATCTAGAAGATTAACTGCCACTTGATTCAAGCGATTGTTATACTCAGACATTCTAAGCACATGCTCACTGGTTGAGCTATTCTCCTCCATCTTGTAGGCAAAAATACTTGTCAGAGGTCTCATACCTCTCGACTTGGGCATGAGTCTGAAATACCAATTTCAACTCTTGGAACATCACATATGCTCCATGGCGTTTCAAAACATTTTTGAGGTCCCAGTTCTAAGCCGTAAATCATGGTGCACTAAACTATCAAGTAGTCATCATACCAAGCTTGTGAAATGTTCATAACGTCTGCAATTGTTCCTGCAATAGTTCTGTCACCTAACGGTGCATCAAGGACATAATTCTTTTGTGCAGCAATGAGGATAATCCTCAGATCACGGACCTAGTCCGCATCATTGCTTCTATCAACTTTAAACTTAGTTTTCTTTAGGAACATATCATAAATAAAACGGGGAAGCTATACGCGATCAATTGATCTACAACATAGATATGCAAATACTATCAGGACTGGCTTGCACCCGTTGTATGTGAACGTAGAGCTTATCACATCCGATCATCACGAGGTGTCTCGGCACGAAGAATTGTCGCAATGGTATCAGGGAGAACACTTATACCTTGAAATTTTAGTAAGGGATCATCTCATAATGCTACCGTCGTACTAATCAAAATAAGATGCATAAAAGATAAACATCACATGCAATCAAAATGTGTGACATGATATGGCCATCATCATCTTGTGCCTTTGATCTCCATCTCCAAAGTAACGTCATGATCTCCATCGTCATCGGCATGACACCATGATCTCCATCATCTTGATCTTTATCAACGTGTCGTCACATGGTTGTCTCGCCAACTATTGCTTTTGCAACTATTGCTATCGCATAGCGATAAAGTAAAGCAATTATATGGTGCTTGCATCTTATACAATAAAGAGACAACCATAAGGCTCCTGCTAGTTGCTGATAACTTTAACAAAACATGATCATCTCATACAACAATTTATATCTCATCACGTCTTGGCCATATCACATCACAACATGCCCTGCAAAAACAAGTTAGACATCCTCTACTTTGTTGTTGCAAGTGTTACGTGGCTACTACGGGCTTCTAGCAAGAACCATTCTTACCTACACATCAAAACCACAACGATTTTTCGTCAAGTGTGTTGTTTTAACCTTCAACAAGGACCGAGCATAGTCAAACTCGATTCAACTAAAGCTAGAGAAACAGACACCCACCAGCCACCTATGTGCGAAGCACGGCGATAGAACCAGTCTTATGAACGTGGACATGTAATGTCAGTCTGGGACACTTCATCCAACAATACTACTGAATCAAAGTATGACATGCCGGTAAGCAGTATGACTATTATCGCCCACAACTCTTTGTGTTCTACTCGTGCATATAACATCTACGCATAGACCTGGCTTGGATACCACTGTTAGGGACCGCAGTATTTCAAAAAATTTACCTACGATCACGCAAGATCTATCTAGGAGATGCATAGCAATGAGAGGGGGAGAGTGTGTCTACGTAACCTCATAGACTGAAAGCCGAAGCATTGAGTAACGTGGTTGATGTAATCGTACATCTATGCGATCCAACCAATCCAAGTACCGAACGTACGACACCTCCGTGATCTACACATGTTCAGCTCGGTGACATCCCTTGAACTCTTGATCTAGTTGAGGCCGAGGGAGAGTTTCGTCAGCACAACGGTGTGGTGACGGTGATGATGAAGTTACCAACGTAGGGCTCCGCCTAAGCACTTTCATCAGTTACTCTCATTTATTTTCACCGCACACGGCTAAAAGATCAACTTGTGTGTCTTTGGGGTGCCCCTTGCCTCCGTATATAAAGGAGGGAGAGGGAGAGGTAGCCGGCCCTAACGGGGTGCGCCAAGGTGTGGAGTCCTACTAGGACTCCCTAGTCCTAGTAGGATTCCACCTCCCACACGGAGTAGGAAAGGGGAAAGGGAGAAGGAGAAGGAAAGGGGGGCCGACCCCCTTCTCCTAGTCCTAATTGGCCTCCTGCCCAAGGGGGGAACACCAGCCCATTGTGGGCTGGTGTGCTTCCCTCTTATGGCCCATAAGGCCCATCACTTCTCCCGGGGGGTTCCGGTAACCTCCTGATACTCTAGAAAAATGCCCAAACCACTCGGAACCATTCTGATGTCCAAATGCAACCTTCCAATATATGAATCTGTGCCTCCAGACCATTTCGATACTCCTCTTCATGTCCATGATCTCATCCAGGACTCCGAATAAACTTCGGTACATCAAATCACATAAATCATAATACAAATTGTCATAGAATGTTAAGCGTGAGGATCCTACGAGTTCGAGAGCTGTGCAGACATGACCGAGACACATCTCCGGTCAATAACCAATAGCAGAACCTAGATGCTCATATTGGTTCCTACATATTCTACGAAGATCTTTATCGGTCAAAACGCATAACAACATATGGTGTTCCCTTTGTTATCGGTACGTTACTTGCCTGAGATTCGATCGTCGGTATCATCATACCTAGTTCAATCTCGTTACCGGCAAGTCTCTTTACTCGTTCCGTAATGCATCATCCTGTGACTAACTCATTAGTCACATTGCTTGCAAGGCTAATAGTGATGTGCATTACCGAGAGGGCCCAGAGATACCACTCCGATACACGGAGTGACAAATCCTAATCTCGATCTATGCCAACTCAACAAACACCATCGGAGACACCTGTAGAGCATCTTTATAATCACCTAGTTATGTTGTGACGTTTGATAGCACAAATGGTGTTCCTCCGGTATTCGGGAGTTGCATAATCTCATAGTCCGAGGAACATGTATAAGTTATGAAGAAAGCAATAGAAATAAAACTAAACGATCATAGTGCTAAGCTAACTGATGGGTCTTGTCCATCACATCATTCTCTAATGATGTGACCCCATTCATCAAATGACAACACATGTCTAAGGCTAGGAAACTTAACCATCTTTGGTTAACGAGCTAGTCAAGTAGAGGCATACTAGGGACACTTTGTTTTCTATGTATTCACACATGTACTAAGTTTCCGGTTAACACAATTCTAGCATGAATAATAAACATTTATCATGATATAAGGAAATATAAATAACAACTTTATTATTGCCTCTAGGGCATATTTCCTTCACAAATACCCCAAGTTGCCAAGGGGCGGCAATGCAAGCTGCTCTAGTTTGGACCAGCACTTATGAGGAGCACTGGACCGGGTTGTTAATTAAGTCCTCGGGTGCTAGCCGGTCCCTATGCAAGTTTTAGTTGTTATTAGGCAAATGGTAAAACCAATGTTATAAGAGGGGGTTGAGCAAAGTGGTAACATAGCCAAACAACGGTTTGCTGGGAGGGTGAAAAGGTTAGAGGCTGTTCCATAGGTAGGTATGGTGGACTCTTATGGCAAAACTATGTTTAAGGACATTTGGAAGCACAAGTTGTATTTCTACTTGGTGCAAAGAACTTGTCTAGCATGAGAGGTTAAGGCAAGCTCAACATGTTGGATGATCCATGACAATATAATTTATCTCAGATGTAAGAAAACATAACCCATTACGTTGTCTTCCTTGTCCAATGTCAAATCTTTAGCATATCATACTTTAATGAGTGCTCACAATCATAAAATATGTCCAAGATAGTATATTTATATGTGAAGACCTCTCTTTCTTTATTACTTCCTATTAATTGCAACGATGACCAAAACTATGTTTGTCAACTCTCAACAACTTTTATTCATCATACTCTTTATGTGTGAGCTCATTACTCTCCATAAGATCCATATGATCTATTTATTTCTTTTTATTTCTTCTCTTTTATTTTATTCCCTCAAGATCATAGCAAGGTAATCAAGCCCTTGACTCAACACTAATCTTTATTATATATAGCTCACAGAGTCGATTACATAGAAGGATCCTAAAGCAAAACTCACAACTAGATCATACTAAAACTTTATTCTACTAGATCAAGATATTAGCAAAAGGATCGAACTAAGAAAAATAGTAATGATAAAAGTTGTGATGGTGATACGATACCGGGGCACTCCCCCAAACTTGGCAGTTGCCAAGGGGAGTGCCCATACCCGATGCTCAGTTCTTCTTTGTTGGTGAAGAAGGTGTTGGTGATGATGGGTAGTCGCACATCGAGCGTAAGAGATCCTCCAATTTGCGGATAATGCCCTTGAGTGTGATGATATGCTCCTTCAACAAAATATTTTCACTTATGAGATACTTGTTTTGAATACGAGCTAACTCAATCATCTTGAAAGCCTCAATCTTCGTTGGGGTAAAGAGATTGTGGTCAGGTGGAAAGATGTCTTCTTCTGCTACTGCCGGAACTTGATCCCCCATGGCCTTCTTGATCCCATCATCCTTGCTGATCTCTCCGGGTTCTTCTCTCTTCATCTCTATCTTCATTAGCCAAGCATCATTGCCCTCATTGTTGGAGGAGGAGGGAGACGACATGATGCTTGGCCCTTGACAATGCTGGCAGAAAACAGCTCGAAATAAGAACAGGAGATTTTTGCGTGATACGATGGTCAAAACCTTCGGGAGATTATATAATGAATTTTTACCGACCAATAGAAGTATCATGCAAGAAAACGGAGTCCGGAGAGCACACGAGGTGCCCACGAGGCAGGGGAGCGCCTAGGGGGGTAGGGCGCGCCCTCCACCCTCGTGGAAGCCTCGTGTCCTTTCCTATCTGCTTCTTATTTTCCTATTTTCTTAAATATTTCAAAACAGAGAAAAAATGCCATTAGAACTGTTTTGGAGTCGATTTACTTACTTTACCACGTAGCTATTCCTTTTCAGAGTCTGAAACGTTTCGGAAAGTGTCTCTTATGTATTCCTCTGGGGTTACGGTTTCAATAATATTAGTTTCAACATTTTATGTGATTACCTGAGATATAATGTTTGATTCTTTGACCGTTCACCACCTTTGGATTTGTGCCTTCGAAGTTGTTGATTTTTATGGCACCGGAACGATAGACCTCCTCGATAACGTAAGGACCTTCCCATTTAGAGAGAGGTTTGCCTGCAAAAAATCTTAAACAAGAGTTGTATAGCAACACATAATCACCTATATTAAACTAACGCTTTTGTATCCTTTTGTCATGCCATCTTTTAACTTTTTCTTTAAACAATTTGGCATTTTCATAGGCTTGGGTTCTCCATTCATCAAGTGAGCTAATGTCAAATAACCTCTTCTCACCAGCAAGTTTGAAATCATAATTGAGCTCTTTAATGGCCCAATATGCCTTATGTTCTAGTTTGAGAGGTAAGTGACATGCTTTTCCATAAACCATTTTATACGGAGACATACCCATAGGGTTTTTATATGCAGTTCTATAGGCCCATAATGCATCATCAAGTTTCTTGGACCAATTCTTTCTAGATCAATTAATAGTCTTTTGCAAAATTAATTTAAGCTCTCTATTACTCAATTCTACTTGACCACTAGACTGTGGGTGATAAGGAGATACAATTCTGTGATTAACATGATACTTAGCAAGCATTTTACGAAATGCACCATGAATGAAATGTGAACCACCATCAGTCATTAAATATCTAGGGACTCCAAACCTCGGGAAAAAACTTCTTTAAGCATCTTAATAGAGGTGTTATGATCAGCACTAGCAGTTGGAATAGCTTCTACCCACTTAGTAACGTAATCAACAACAACTAAAATATGTGTATACCCATTAGAGGAAGGAAAATGTCCCATATAATCAAAGCCCCAAACATCAAATGGTTCAATAAAAAGTGAATAATTCATAGGCATTTCTTGATGTCTACTAATATTACCATTTATTTGACACTCATCACAAGAAAGACAAACTTACGGGCATCCTTGAAGAGAGTAGGCCAATAAAAACCGGATTGCAAAACCTTATGCGTAGTTCTATCTCCAGCGTGGTTCCCTCCATAAGCCTCAGAGTGACACTTGCGTAGGATCTGTTCCTGTTCATGCTCGGGTAAACAACGTCTAATAATACCATCCTCTCCTTCTTTATAAAGATGTGGGTCATCCCAAAAGTAATGTCTCCAATCATAGAAAAACTTTTTATTTTGCTAGTATGTGAAACTAGGTGGTATAAATTTAGCAACAATATAATTAGCATAATCCGCATACCATGGAGCAGTACGAGAATCATTTATGACATTTAATTATTCATCACGAAAGCTATCATCAATAGGTAGTGGGTCATCAAGAACATTCTCTAACCTAGACAAGTTGTCTGCAACAGGGTTCTCAGCTCCCTTTCTATCAATAATATGCAAATCAAATTCTTGTAGCAAGAGAACCCATCTAATAAGTCTAGGTTTAGCATCTTTCTTCTCCATAAGGTATTTAATAGTAGCATGATCAGTGTGAATAGTTACTTTAGAATCAACAATATAAGGTCTAAACTTATCACTAGCAAAAACAACTGCTAAAAATTCTTTTTTAGTAGTAGCATAATTTCTCCGGGCACTATCTAGAGTTTTACTAGCATATTGGATAACATTTAGCTTCTAATCAACTCTTTGTCATAGAACAGCACCTACAGCATAATCCCTAGCATCACACATAATTTCAAATGGTAAATTCCAATCAGGTGGCTGAACAATAGGTGCAGAAATCAAAGCTTTCTTAAGTATTTCAAATGCTTCTACACAATCATCATCAAGGACAAAAGGAATATCTTTTTGTAATAGGTTAGCCAGAGCCCGAGAAATTTTTGAGATGTCCTTAATGAACCTCATATAAAACCGGCATGACCAAGGAAACTACTTATACCTTTGATGTCCTTGGGACACGGCATCTTTTGAATAGCATCAACTTTAGCTTTATCAACTTCAATACCTCTTTCAGAAATTTTATGCCCCAAGACAATACCTTCATTAACCATAAAGTGGCACTTCTCCTAGTTCAAGACAAGATTAGTTTCTTCACATCTCTGCAATACTCGATCAAGGTTGCTCAAGCAAGCAAAAGAGGATCCATAAACGGAGAAATCGTCCATGAAAACCTCACAAATCTTTTCACAAAAGTCAAAGAATATAGCCATCATGCATCTTTGAAAGGTAGCAGGTGCATTACATAAACCAAAAGGCATACGTCTATAAGCAAAAGTACTGAAAGGGCAAGTAAAAGTGGTATTTGCTTGATCATCAGCTGACACAGGTATTTGAGAGAACCAGAGTAACCATCTAGAAAGCAAAAATGTGTATGTTTGGATAATCTTTCTAGCATTTGATGAATGAAAGTCAAAGGGTAATGATATTTTTTAGTAGCTTTATTTAATTTGCAAAAATCAATTACCATCCTATAACCTGTAATAATTCTTTGTGGTTCATCTTTATCATTCGGAACGACGGTAATACCTCCCTTCTTAGGGACACAACGGACATGACTTACCCACTGACTATCAGCATCAGGATAAATTATACCTACCTCAAGGAGCTTTAATACTTCCTTTCTTACCACTTCTTTCATCTTAGCATTCAGCCGTCGTTGGTGATCAATAACTGGTTTGGTGTCTTTCTCCAAATTTATTTTGTGTTGACATAGAGTGGGACTAATGCCTTTAAGATCATCAAGAGTATATCCAATAACAGCGCGGTGCTTCTTCAGAGTTTTCAATAATTTTTCTTCCTCCTTCTCTAAAAGGTTAGCACTAATAATAACAGGATGTATCTTCTTTTCATCAAGATAAGCATATTTAAGAGTATCAGGTAATAGTTTAAGCTCAAACAAGGGATCACCCTTGGGTGGAGGAGGATCCCCTGGGATTTCAACAGGCAAGTTGTGTTTCAGAATAGGTCCCTGTATAAAGAATACTTCATCTATTTCCCTTCTTTCATTCATGAACATATCATTTTCATGGTCTAGTAAATATTGTTCCAAAGGATCAGTGGGAGGCATGACAATAGAAGTAAGACCAATTATTTCATCTTTACTAGGCATTTCTTCATCACGGGGTTGTCTATGAAACTTAGCTAAATTAAACTCGTGAGACATATCCCCTAAACTAACAGAAACAATATCCTTATTGCAATCTATCTTAGCATTAATAGTATTCAAGAAGGGTCTACCAAATATAAAGGGACAAAAGCTATCTTGTGGGGAACCAAGAACAAGAAAATCAGCAGGATATTTAACCTTCCCACACAAGACTTCAACATCTCTAACAATTCCAATTGGTGAAATAGTATCTCTATTGGCAAGCTTAATAGTAACATCGATATCTTCTATCTCAGCAGGTGCAATATCATGCATAATTTCTTTGTATAAGGAATGAGGTATTGCACTTGCACTAGCACCAATATCAAATAAGCCATGATAGCAATGATCTCCTATTTTAACAGAAATAACAGGCATGCCTACAACAGGTCTATGTTTATTTTTAGTATCAGGTCTAGCAATTCTAGCAGTCTCATCACAAAAGTAAATAACATGCCCATCAATATCGGCCAAGTGATCTTTAACCATAGCAATATTAGGTTCAACTTTAACTTTCTTAGGGGGTTTGTGTGTCCTAATATTACTTTTGTTGACCACAGTTGAAACTTTAGCATGATCCTATATTCTAATAGGGAAAGGTGGTTTCTCAACATAAGCAGTAGGAACAATAGGATCATTATAAGTGATAGTATTTTCTTCAACTTTAATAGGTGCAAATGCTTTTAATTCAATGGGAGGATTATATTTAAACCACTTCTCCTTAGGGAGATCAACATGAGTAGCAAATGATTCACAGAAAGAAGCTACTATCTCAGAGCCAAGTCCATATTTAGTGCTACATTCACGGAAAGCATCGGTATCCATAAAAGATTTAACACAATCAAACTTAGGTGTTATACCTGACGACTTACCTTCGTCGAGGTCCCAATCTTCAAATTTGAGTTTAATTCTCTCCAATAAATCCCATTTGAATTCAATAGTCTTCATCATAAAAGATCCAGTACAAGAAGTATCGAGCATGGAGCCATTACTGAGAGAAAGCCGAGCATTAATTTTTTGAATAATCATTTCTCTTGAGAGCTCATGATTGGGGCATGAATATAACATTGACTTAATCCTCCCCCAAGATTGAGCGATGCTTTCTCCTTCGCGAGGCAAAACAATTTATATATAATTACGATCACGATGAACAAGATGTGTAGGATAAAACTTCTGGTAAAATTCCAATTTCAATAGCTTATAGTCCCATGATCCCATATCATCACATAGCCTATACCATGTCAATGCATCTCCCTTCAAAGATAAAGGGAAAACTTTCTTCTTGATAACATCCTTGGGCATACCTGCAAGCTTAAATAATCCACAAACTTCATCCACATAGATTAAGTGTAAATCGGGATGCAATGTTCCATCTCCTGCAAAAGGATTAGCTAGCAGTTTCTCTATCATACCCGAAGGAATTTCAAAGTAAACATTTTCAGTAGGTTCAGTAGGTTGAGGGGTAGCAAATTGTGGTTCCGAACGAGGTGAAGATACCCCGAACAAACCCCTCAAAGGATTATGTTCCATAGTAACAAGTGACGGTAAATTTCAGCACACTATATAAATTTTTTCCTTACCAAATTCCACCTACCAAAGGCGCTTCTCTCCCTGGCAATGGCGCCAGAAAAGAGTCTTTATGACCCACAGGTATAGGGGATCTATCGTAGTCCTTTCGATAAGTAAGAGTGTCGAACCCAACGAGGAGCAGAAGGAAATGATAAGCGGTTTTCAGCAAGGTACTCTCTGCAAGCACTGAAATTGTCGGTAACAGATAGTTTTGTGATAAGATAATTTGTAATGAATAGCAAGTAATAAAAGTAAATAAGGTGCAGCAAGATGGCCCAATCCTTTTTATAGCAACTGACAAGCCTGGACAAACTCTTATCTGAAGGAAAGCGCTCCCGCGGACACATGGGAAGTATCGTCAAGCTAGTTTTCATCACGTTCGTATGAATCGCGTTCTGTACATTGATAATTTTATATGTGGGTGGACCGGTGCTTGGGTACTGTCCTTACTTGGAAAAGCATCCCACTTATGATTAACCCCCATTGCAAGCATCTGCAATTACGACAGAAGTATTAAGGTAAACCTAACCATAGCATGAAACATATGGATCCAAATCAGCCCCTAACGAAGCAAAGCATAAACTAGGGTTTAAGCTTCTGTCCCTCTAGCAACCCATCATCTACTTATTACTTCCCAATGCCTCCCTCTAGGACCAAACAATGGTGAAGTGTCATGTAGTCGACGTTCACATGACACCACTAGAGGGATGACAACATACATCTCATCAAAATATCGAACGAAAACCAAATTCACATGACTACTAATAGCAAGACTTCTCCCATGTCCTCGGGAACAAATGTAACTACTCACAAAGCATATTCATGTTCATAATAAGAGGGGTATTAATATGCATAATGGATCTAAACATATGATCTTCCACCAAGTAAACCAACTAGCATCAACTACAAGGAGTAATCAACACTACTAGCAACCCACATGTACCAATCTGAGGTTTGGATACAAAGATTGGATACAAGAGGTGAACTAGGGTTTGAGATGAGATGGTGCTGGTGAACATGTTGATGGAGATTGACCCCCTCCCGATGAGAGGATCGTTGGTGATGACGATGGCGATGATTTCCCCCTCCCGGAGGGAAGTTTCTTTGGCAGAATAGCTCTACCGGAGCCCTAGATTGGTTCCGCCAAGGTTCCGCCTCGTGGCGGCGGAGTTTCATCCCGTGAGCTAGTTTATGATTTCTTTTTCTCGGACGAAAGACGCCATATAGCCAAAGATGGGCATCGCAGGGCCACCAGGGGGCCCACGAGGCAGGGGGGCGCGCCCAGGGGGTAGGGCGCGCCCCCACCCTCGTGGCTGGTGGGTGGCCCCCTCTGGTACTTCTTGCACCCAATATTTTTTATATATTCTGAAAAGTGCTCCCGTGGAGTTTCAAGACTTTTGGAGATGTGCAGAATAGCTCTCTAATATTTGCTCCTTTTCCAGCCCAGAATTCCAGCTGCCGGCATTTCCCCTCTTCATGTAAACCTTGTACAATAAGAGAGAATAGGCATAAGTATTGTGACATAATGTGTAATAACAGCCCATAATGCAATAAATATCGATATAAAAGCATGATGCAAAATGGACGTATCAGTGCACGAAACGGATGGAACGGGAGCATACAGGGCAATGGATTTTGATGTGTGTGTACATGCGAAGGATGCAAGGCACGAGCTTGAGCTCACTGCCATGGTCGTCCATGGTGACGTGTCCTCGGGCGTGAAAGAATCGGCGGCCACAGTGACGAAAACGAACAAGAGAGGGGCCGGGAGGGGCGGCTGCTCACCGAGGGGATGCTGCTAAAGTTGTACGAGGCCGGCGGGGATCGGAGACGACGGAAGGATGCGCTGACCAGTGTTGTCCCTGAAGTAGCAGGAAGTAGTGGAGGAAGAGAATGACGGGGAGGTAGCCAGACTTGGCGATCCTTGGGCGTGGCCTGAAGTCATAATGGATCAGGGGCAGCGTGCTGGTGTTCAGGGACGCAAAAGGGAGGCCGGCGCAGGACTAGGCCGGCGACGAGCTCGTGGCCGTAGCGGCCATGATTCATAGAGCCGCGTAAGTAGGTGCTTGGGTGCCCCCTTACCTGTGGCAGTGGCACGGAGGGGAAAGGAGGAAGGAGGAGGAACCCTAGGGTGGAGGCTGCGGGATTTATAGGAGGGGACGCGGCTCGGCTGGTTGCCTCGGTGGCCATGTGGGCTCCTCCTCTGCTTTTACTGTGAGGGGGAGGTGGCCTGAGGAGGAAGAAAAAGGAGCAAAGGGAGAGGCTGGCAGGTGGGGTCGAAGGGTGCCACGGTGGAGAATTACCAGGGGAGAGGGAAACAGTCCAACAGCTGGGCTTGAACAGGAGGAGGAGGCCCAAGTACGCTACTGGGAGGCCCCTTCCCTTTTCTTTCTTTTCTGAAAATTTGAATTCCCAGGTTTAGGAAAGGAAAAGTCCAGGGGTTTAGGTGATGAATTAAGAGTAAGTAAGAATAAATTTGGAACCTTGGATTTATGTAGGATTTGAATAAAGTGATCTGGCATTTTTAGAAGGCAGAAAAATAATTAGAGTTTGAATTATTCTCAAACTTCAATCATTTTTGAACCTGACCAAAAAAACTTCAAATGGGTAGAAATCTTACAGAGAGCATGTAGGCAAGAGGCAAGATTTATAGGGAAAGAATGAACATTAAAGGAGAAGGGAGAAATGGCACTTGCAAAATAAAAGAAATGAGAAGGAAGGGAGAGGTGATGATGCATGGGCATGGTTTGAGAGAGAGAGAGATGAGAAGGAATGATACTCACACACATCATAACAACAATACACCACATAAGGATGAATGAAATGCACATGGCAACAACATGATGATTACCACAAGGTATATGATTAGCATGCAACAAGAGGCAATGCAATATGACAATGATGGGCATGACAATGCAATATAACCAAATGAAATGAGCATGGTGCATGAAGCAAAGATATGATAATGCACTCAACAAGATCATGGAATCAACATAGATGAATAAAATATGCAAAATAATTATGATAATGCAACAAACAAAATGAACACACAATAACAACTAAAAGAAAAGGAAGGCATTTGAAGCATCGGTCTCTGGGGGTTACAAGAAGTCTATGATAAAATTTATATGAGAAAAGTTTTATGTTAAATTTTGTTGCCGTTATAATAATATACATGATTCTTCTATGTCCATATTTTGTTTTTATCGACACCTCTCTCTCTCTCTCTAAGCATGTGTACCTGTTTTTCGATTTCGGTTTTCGCTTGAGGACAAGCGAGGTCTATGCTTGGGGGAGTTGATACGTCCATTTTGCATCATGTTTACCTACTCTTATTTATATTGTTTTTATGTATAATAATGCTTTTTGGAGTAATTCTAATGCCTTTTCTTTGATAATATGTAAGGTACACACAAAGAGGGAGAATTTCGGTAGCTGGAAATCTCTAAAAAAGCTACGTCAGGCTACATATTCTGCACAACTCTAAATGAGCTGAAACTTCACAGGGAATTTTTATGTAATATATAAGAAATATTGGAGCCAATAAGTACCAGTGGGGGCTCACCAGGTGGGCACAACCCACCAGGGCGCGCCAGGGAGCCCAAGCGCGCCCTGGTGGGTTGTGCCCTACTCGGCCCACTGTAACGCCCCGAGACCGATGTGCCAGGTGTCGTCCAGTTATTCGCTGTTGTTGCCTTGTCATTGCTTGCGTGTCATGCATTGCATATCATGTCATCATGTGCATTTCATTTGCATACGTGTTCGTCTCATGCATCCGAGCATTTTCCCCGTTGTCCATTTTGCATTCCGGCGCTCCGTTCTCCTCTGGTGGTCATTTCTACCTTTCTTTCATGTGTGTGGATTAAACATTTCCGGATTGGACCGAGACTTTTCATGCGGCCTTAGTTTACTACCGGTAGACCGCCTGTCAAATTTCGTGCCATTTGGACTTCGTTTGATACTCCAACGGTTAACCGAGGGACCGAGAAGGCCTCATGTGTGTTGCAGCCCAACACCCTTCCAATTTGGCCCAAAACCCACCTAAACCCCTTCCATCCCCTCGGTCGCTCGATCACGATCGCGTGGCCGAAAACCGCACCTCATTTGGACTCTCCTAGCTCCCTCTACCTATAAATAAGTGATCCCCTCCGAAATTTGCGGTCTAACTCTAGCCTTCCCCTACCTCACGTCACCGGATAAACATCCCACCGTGCCCGGACGCGTCCACCCAGCCGCCACATAGCCGGGCCAATCGCCGGCTTCCACCTCAGCGCCGCCGCCTCCGTCCACCTATCCCGCACCGCCACGTCACCTCAACCCGCCGCTCTCTCTCTCCTCCAGCCCCGCTGCCGGCCCGCGCGGCCCGGATCGGGCCCGCGGGGCCCATCTCCTCGCGCCGCTGCCCGATCGGGATCTGCCGCCACCTGTCGCCCGCCTCCGCCGCCCCGGTTGCCAGCGAGTGCCGCCCCAGCCACC